>NC_059428.1:145902997-146100497 GCF_021028975.2 Sphaerodactylus townsendi
CTTTCGACATAAAATTTATCCCAGTCAGAGTTTTGATGTCTTTTTTAACCTGCAGATTAGGGGCATTCAATGGTCACCTTTGAGGCCCTACATGGCTTGGGACCAGAATACCTGAAGGACTGCCTTCTCCCATACATTCCTGCTGGGAATTAAGCTCACAGGGACTGTCCACCAAAGCAGCTTATTACTGGGCACATGAGAACAGGGCCTTTTCGGTGGCAGGCCCAAGATTATAAACCACCCCATCTGGGAGTGCTCCTGGCCCCCTCGTTTTAGATCTTTAAGGGGAAGCTGAAGACAGTTCCATTTTGGACTGGAATTGATTAAAGCAGTCCCAGGTTATGACTTTCAATTCTGTTTTCATGTATTCCATTTTGGTTAGATCGTGAGCTGCTTTGAGCTCCGTTGAGGAAGAAAGGCAACTAAGAAGAAGAGAAAGAAGAAGAGTTTGGATTTGTATCCCCCCTTTCACTCCTGTAGGAGACTCAAAGGGGCTGATAATCTCCTTTTCCTCCCCCCCTCCAACAACAAACACCCTGTGAGGTGGGTGGGGCTGAGAGAGCTCCGAAGAACTGTGAGTAGCCCAAGGTCACCCGGCTGGCATGTGTGGGAGTGCACAGGCTGATCTAAATTCCCCAGATAAGCCTCCACAGCTCAGGCGGCAGGGTGGGGAACCAAACCCGGTTCCTCCAGATTAGAATGCACCTGCTCTTAACCACTACATTACTGCCGCATTTCAAAGAGATGTTTCAAATGAATAAAATTTATATACACACACACACACACACACACACACATATATACATATACATATATATATAAACATATAAACATATATATACATACATACATACATACATATATATATATAAACACACACATATATATATAAACACATATATACACACATATATATACATATATATATGCTGCCCCAGGGTCAGTTTTAAATTGACCTCTGCAACAGGCCAATTTCAGAAAACACAGGACACACTTTCTTTGTTAAGCATATAGGTCTGCTTTATTTCCATGTTCAACTGCCACAATCTGAAAGGAGGAGGGTAAAGCCCGCTATAGTGTCCTGGGGGCACGCTGACGCCCACGGTGCAGAGAACTGCCCTCTTGCTGGTTTCCCCCCACCCGAAATCCATTCCCATCCGTGCGCCTGGGACACCGGAAAAGTCTTCAGCAAACGGACGCATCGTGGCTGCCTGTTGAGGGAGACAGCTCTGTTGAGCAACTTGATTTTAGGGAGCGCCTCTGGGGAGTCGAGCCGCGAATGCTGGCGGTGGATTCCTTTTCTTGAAACAAAAAGAAGAAAACTTGACCCTCCTCCGATACAGGAATAAAAATGTAAAAGCAGTGCCTGTCGAAAGACCCCACAGAAGGCAGTGAGGACAGAGAAGGCACTACAGTGTCAGACTGAACGACCCCTGCTCATTCAACCGTCCAGAGAGAGAAGATGGGTTTTAAAATTTCCAAAGATGTGTAAAGGCCTTCCGAAAAACGAGTGGCTTCTTTCTTGGTACGAGATATGCTGGCGCTGCGGAGAGGCAGAAAGAGAAGATGTTTACAGAATCGTAGAGTTGGAAGAGACCCCCGAGGGCCATCAAGTCCAACCCCCTGCCACGCAGGAACACACAATCAAAGCACTCCTGACAGATGTCCATCCAGTTTAAAAACCTCCAACGAAGGAGACTCCATCACTGTCTGAGGCTGCGAATTCCAATGTCAAGCAGCCCCGACGGTCAGGAAGTTCTTCCTAATGTTTAGGTGGAATCTCTTTTCCTTCACCTTGAACCCATGACTCTGTGTCCTCGTCTCTGAGGCAGCAGAAAACAAGCTTGCTCCCTCTTCGACATGACATCCCTTCAATCATCAAAACATGGCGATCACGTCCCCCCTTAACCTTCTCTTCATCAAAATAAACATCCCCAGCTCCCTAAGCTCTTGAATGGTAGCTCTTGAACGGTTACTAGATTGGGGGCCCCGTCCCTCCCAGATCTGTCAAGTGTTTTAGAGGAGGGGGAAAGAGAAAGAAAGGCCTCCACCTGACAGCCTCCACCTGTCTTGGATGGCCCTGGCTAGTCTGATCCGATCTTATCTTGGAAGCTAAGCAGAGTCTGTCCTGGTTAGAATTTGGATGGGAGACCACCACGGAAGTCAAGGTTTGCTAAGCAGGGTTTAGTCCTTTAGTCCTTGGACCACTAAAAAGGTCAAGGCCATGACACAGAGGTATGCCACGGCAAACCATCTCTGGCCTGGGAAACCCTTTACAGTTTCCACCACTTCCAGTTCCGTTATGTTGAATGTTTCAGTGGGGGGGAGGCATGCTGCCAGCAGAGGTTTGGCAAAAAAAATGAGGAAATTGCGTGACTCAGATAGCAAAAGCTTCGCAGGCCAATTCAGTTTCCCCCCCAAAAGAAGAACAGGACGGTGCTGAAAATAAGCGTGAGAAAAGTTTCCAACCCCCAACTTACAGAGTGTGTACAGTTTTTAATATTCATAGAATCACAGAGTTGGAAGAGACCCCCAGGGCCATCCAGTCCAACCCCCTGCCATGCAGGATCACACAATCAAAGCACTCCTGACAGATGGCCATCCAGCCTTTCTTTAAAAACCTCCACAGAAGGAGACTCCCATCACACTCTGAGGTAGTGAACTCCACTGTCGAACAGCCCTGACGGTCAGGAAGTTCTTCCTGATGTTGAGGTGGAACCTCTTTTCCTTTACCTTGAACCCATGACTCCCTCACCAACATGATATCCCTTCAAATATCTAAACATGGCTATCATGTCCCCCCTTAACCTTCTCTTCATCAAAATAAACATCCCCAGCTCCCTAAGCCTCACTTTGTAAGACCTTTGACCATTCTGGTGGCCCTCCTCTGGACCCATTCCAGCTTGTCAATATCAATATTATATATGTCCCAGCAATTCAGCACCGCCCCGGTTCCCTAGTTACAAAATCTTTTTTTTTTTTACCACGGCTTTCGGACTACTCCGACTCTGTAACGGGGATAATTTCTTCATTGATAAAAAATTCAATGGTCTCCTCCTCCCAATCTTCCACGTTGCTGTCTAGCTCATCTGTGTCCACACCTGGAAGGGGAGAGAGAGAAACAAGAGGCAATGAAAACTCGGATAATCTGATGGCAAGAGAAGAGGCCCTGAAAACAGGAAGCGCTTCTTGGAAAAGAAGAAGAGTTGGATTTATATCCCCCCCCCTTTCTCTCCTGTAAGGAGACTCAAAGGGGCTTACAAACTCCTTTCCCTTCCCCCCCCCCCACAACAAACACCCTGTGAGGCAGGTAGGGCTAAAAGAGCTCCAAAGAACTGTGACTAGCCCAAGGTCATCGAGCTAGCGTGTGTTGGAGTGCCCAAGCAAATCTGGTTCCCCAGGTAAGCCTCCACAGCTCCAGCAGCAGAGCGGGGAATCAAACCTGGTTCCTCCAGATTAGAGTACACTTGCTCTGCACCACTTCACTCCTTATGCTCACAAAGGTGGAAGCCTTCAGACTAGTTAAGAATAGGCTCTTGGATCTTGATTTTCATAATTTGACTCGTGCTGCCAAGACAGCCTGTTCTCCGACTACATTATTAATCCCATGCGAGCGAGGAATTATGGCAGCATATCTTCGTCTGCTGATTAATCCCACCCAGAGGAGAGCCTTGGCTACTGCAAGATGTAATGTGCTGCCATCAGCTCTGCTGGAGGGAAGATTTAAGAATATGGAATGTTCTAAAAGAGTTTGTTCATGTGATATGACTACGGTTGAAACACTTGACCATTCTTTGTTTCTATGCCCTAAATACAATAAGATACGCATGAAATACATGAATTCCATTTTCTTGCAATGCTCTCAGTGGCATGAGTGTTATAAGATACCCAATCTCCTGAACAGCTCGGATGTGCTCTTTTGTGAAACTGTTGCAAATGTTATACTGGAAATTAGTAATTTTAACTGTATTTCTTAACCTTGTTTTGTTTTAAAATTTTGTCCTGTTTTATATGCCAATAAAAGCTTGTGTTGTTGCTCTGCACCACTACGTCCTTCACGACAGGGTATGGCTAGAGCTGTGGAACTTGCGGACTGATGAAGGCCACACTGCCCTTGTTCAGGCAGGCCCACCTCTGTTAGGAAAAGCATTCCCAATCTCTCCCCATGACTTTACAGGATGGAACAGGCCTCCGGCTTTATGGATCGTTTCAGATTATTTGTTTGTTCTACAGACTTCAGTCCCCTGGCTCAACAATGACAATCACAAAAAAACCCACCCAGGAATGGTTTATAAAAAAAAGAAAAACAAAGCATTTCAAACACATTAACGACCGTACAGCTTTGGCTAGAAGCTGCCCAATAATAGCAATCGCAAGTAGCAGATTTTTTAAAAAAAGCTCTAGCCACAATTTGAAACGGAAATGTAAAAGCCAAAGGAAATGATCCATGTTACAGGTCTGGGGCGCGTTTCACTAACTCACCGCCTCGCAACTCCAGCCTTTCGTTCCTTTGCTCCAAGTACAGCTCCTGGGCCATCTTGCGGTATTTCTTGAACTCTTCCATCATCGTCCTTCTCCTATCAACCAGCTCCTGCGGAAAAAAAAATAAACACCACCCCCATGAAGCCTTCATCGCGTCAAGGAACTTCCCGGGAAAACTGCTTCCAGACACAACTTGCCTTCTTTTATTATTTGCGTCCTGCTTTCCGTCCCTGACGGCAGCAGCTTACCTTCGAGGCTTTAGACTGGCTCAGACGATCTTTCTGTTCAAAGATTTTGGAATATCTCTTCAGGTCTTTCTTGATTTGCTGCAGAATATGAAAGGGGAGATCAGATCGGTGCCCGACAGCCAGAAGCCTCGTGGCTACAAAGCATTCCCACAGAGCACTCGGTATTTTCTGCAGGCTTAACCCTGGTCTGCGAAGGAGCCCTGAATTTTATGGATTTTTTCACAGGTTTAGGAGCCTGCCTACCAATTCTCTATCCTCAACAGCAACTAAACTGCTACGAGGGAGCTTCTGATTCCATAAATCCGATTAACCCAAAACTGGAATCTCGCCCAGGCGTCAGAAAATTTGTAGCGGAGAACAAAAATTTCTCCCTGCAGAGGGTTTGGGATTTGCATCCGTTCTGTCCAAATGCTACGACTCTTCCCCTAGCACTGTGCTCTACCCTGCAACGCCCGTCCCCACTGGCTGTACTGAGCTGGGCATTCAAAGGGCCACGACACCTTTATTTGATCCTGCGTGAGCAGAGTAGGCGGCCGGGGTCTCCACAGCAACTGGCAGAATCGGTCTTTGTTGTTCTTCTGGAGGAGACGACCTTGGAACGTCCACAGCCAGAAGGCGTTGTCCACCTGGGAAAACATTTCCGTCAAGCTACGTGGGGCGCAGCATTCTGGTGCAACGTATATACGTCACTCGTGAGAACTAGAAACCTGAATCCAAACAATCCCTCCCTCCTGCTGTGGTATTTCTAAACGACATTACCTAATATGTTCTCTTATAGGTGGGGAAATTAATGTCTGAATTACGTGGTAACAAGTGTCCTGGTCTGGAAGGATTAAGAAGAAGAAGAATTTGGATTGCTACCCCACCTTTCTCTCCGAAGGAGACTCAAGGCGGCTTACGAGGTCCTTTCCCTTCCTCTCCCCGCAACAGACAACCTTGTGAGGTGGCGGGGGGAAGGGCTGAGAGAGTCCTGAGAGAACTGTGACTTGCCCAAGGTCACTCAGAAGGAACGTAAAAGTGCGGAAACCCATCTGGTTCACCAGATAAGCCTCTGCCACTCAGGCGGAGGAGGGGGGAATCAAACCCGGTTCTCCAGATTAGAATCCACGCTGGCTTTCAGAAACACTTAAGGGCATCTCACTGTGAACAAAGACACTTCAGAAGCTCCTATATCTTCTTCCAGATGGGGTACAGAAGCAACCATGAATCATGGGAAACGGAACTTTAACAAAGCTTCCCAGAGGAGAAAGGTTGCAGAACCGTGGAAGAGAACCGGATTTTGCATGAAGATTCTGGGCTTGGTGCTTAAAGGGGGACGGTGGGAAGACCCTTCCCTGCTCAGAACCCCAGAGAGGTTCCGGTAGTCAGTGGAGAACACGAAACCAGGGAGATCAGCCTTCTGGCCCAGCACTGGCAGTCTTCCCAAAAACCGTCTGTCAGCTAAGTTCAAACAGATCGCCTTGAAGACTCGAGGCAGAAGAGGGCACAAAACAATAATCTTGACGATACCTTGTGACTCCACCAAGACACCGAAGTCACGAGGTATCGGCCGGTGGGGTCCCATTCCACGTCCGAGGCTGTGTAATGCTCGGCGATGTTCATCATGGTGCAGTCGGATGTGTCGACGAAGGCTAAGGCACCGTTCATGCTGCGCAAGGAAAGAGAGGAAAATGCCAATCTCCTTGTGTGTAGAGCTCTTTTCTAAAGCACTTAAAGCTACCCAAAATGCACTCGAGGCCTGTTTTGAATGGTTGAGAGGCAAGTTTTCATTTCCATACTTGACAAAGAGAGAGAGAAAGTCAGAAGGAAAAAGAGAAAGGGAAATAAGAGAAAAGAGAACAGAAAGAAAAAGAGAAAGGGAAACAAAGAGAGAGAGAAAGAGGGAGGGAGAGAAAGGAGAACAGAAAGAAAAAGAGAAAGGGAAACAAAGAGAGAAAGAGAAAGGAAGGGAAAGGAGAACAGAAAGAAAAAGAGAAAGGGAAACAAAGAGAAAGGAAGAGAAAGGAAGAGAAAGGAGAACAGAAAGAAAAAGAGAAAGGGAAACAAAGAGAAAGGAAGAGAAAGGAAGGGAGAGAAAGGAGGACAGAAAGAAAAACAGAAAGAAAAAGAGAAAGGGAAACGAAGAGAGAAAGAGGGAGGGAGGGAGGGAGGGAGGGAGGGAGGACGGAAGGAAGGAAGGAAGGAAGGAAGGAAGGAAGGAAGGAAGGAAGGAAGGAAGGAAGGAAGGAAGGAAGGAAGGAAGGAAGGAAGGAAGGAAGGAAGGAAGGAAGGAAGGAAGGAAGGAAGGAAGGAAGGAAGGAAGGAAGGAAGGAAGGAAGGAAGGAAGGAAGGAAGGAAGGAAGGAAGGAAGCCACAACTTTTCATAACTAGGGATTAGAAAACTTAAGATTGGCTCCCACCCTTCTGAGACAATCAGAAAATTATTTCCTCACTGTTAAGTGAAAGTTACTTGTAAAGAGTGGAGGCCAGCAGAGAAATTCAATTTTGAAAAACTGGTTTAACAACCAAGCGTCCTCTCCCACACTACCGGCTAGCAATCATACCAAAATGTCATAAGGACTCTTGGATGAATTGCTCCTGCAAGCTAAGACAGCCACTCTTCTGGAATTTGTTCCAGACAGACAGACCACAACTACGCGAACACGATTAGTAACTCACTCACCAAGTACTGGCAACAAAATCTTTCCTGCCTACACGCACCACATCGTTTTATTTATTTTATGTTTTTGGATTTTTGACTAAGAGCATCTTACCTCTGAACACACCTTTCAAAAGTACCCAGATTTTTTAAAATAAATGTTCCTCTCTATCTCTGCACTGTCAGAGAGACGGCCCCGCAAACGGCAAAAATATCAAGATTCCACCATTTGCGGCCGGCGTGCTCTCTTCGCCTTCCCCACAGATGACGCTTACCTCCTGAGTCCAGCCAGCACCACAAACTGTCCTTGAGGACTCCAGAATATCGTGTTTGCTTGCTGTTTGTCGAAGATTTCTGAAAAACAAACCCAAAGGGGATTAAAACCCAGAACAGCTGCGACCCCCCCGATGCCTTTTCATTTCACCAAGTTAACGACTCTTCCTTAAGTGCAATCTAAAAAGAACCCCCACCCCCTTCCCCCAAATTTTAAAAGCTAGATATAGCCTGACTAAAAGATTTTTGCTACTATTCCCTGCTGTCTCAGGACTGTCGAATTGTAGAGCTCAACTGTGGCTTTCTCGCTTCTTTGGAAACTTAAATTCAGAGCGCTCGGAGTGGCCTTCTTAGGAACTGGCTAAAAATATTATCAGCCACAGAAAGAATGTGGTCGTGTGGAGAGACAACACCAGTAAAGTACTGGCTGAAGGCAGAGCGTGGTAGAGAACGGGGAACCAGACTGCCATTCACGAACCAGGAAGCAAATGCTGCCACAACCATCGCCAAATGATGGCATCATTTGCACCGATTTCAAACACTGGTGTACGCCTCTGC
Organism: Sphaerodactylus townsendi; assembly: GCF_021028975.2. Taxonomy (NCBI): domain Eukaryota; kingdom Metazoa; phylum Chordata; class Lepidosauria; order Squamata; family Sphaerodactylidae; genus Sphaerodactylus; species Sphaerodactylus townsendi. The sequence goes on from NC_059428.1 coordinate 145,911,197, forward strand.
CGTGGAACGGGAACTGACTCTCATTCACGCTCCCAGTTTTTCACCCCCAACTTGAGCTACGTTTGTCAGAAGGGCGGGACATTCGAGGACTTAAACTGTAGGCCTCTTGCTGAGACGGCATACGGTTCAAAGCCAGCTCTGAGGCAAGCCCCCCTCCTCGCTCGGCCGAAACTGACTTACTGATGAGCTCGATCTTCCCGTTGTTCTTCACGTGATAGAAGGAGCAAGATATCCGTGGCGTTTCTCCGTGCAGCACAGCAAACTTGCTTCCGTTTGGCTCCCAAGCGAAGGCTATGATGCTTTCTGGGGGAAGTTTGGGGGCACAGGCGGATCAGCACAACGATATCAACGGATTCAAAGTCGGGTGCTGCATCCTGAGAATGTCAGGGATTCAGCAAGCCCCCTCCCCAGAAAAGTTCACAAAGAAACGCAACACCACCACTGTGTATAGTGCAGCAGACAGAAAAAGACACCAGTAGACCCCGCTGGAAGACACCGGACAGCACTCAAATTCATTATACACTGTCTGTGTTACATCTATTCTCAAATTACACCACCATCAACCATATCACTCATTGTAAACCATTTATACTCAACTGCATTTAATATCCTTGCTGTGTCCAGTCAGCAAGCATAAGGTGGGCTAAAAATGCATATAACTCACAAATAAAAATACATTCATAAATAAAAATGCATATAATTCATAAATAAAAATTTGAATAGTTCTTCTGCCTGCTGAAAGTTTTAAAACATGTTACAATCAATGATTTAACATAAGTTACTGAATTTTATTCTAACCTGCGTTGTAAACCACCTTGAATGCTTGCGAGGTTAAAAACAGCAACTACAAAACGTTTTAAAGGAGGAAACGAAGAAGAGTAGTTGGAGACTTGGGACCGCAAATTACTATCGACTTGCCCCAGAATGGAAGAAGGCAGAAGCCGGAACCATCCCTTACCTTTCATTTCTACTACATCAACTGGAACTTGCTTCTCTCGCATGCGGAATATTTCAAAGTTGGTCACTACACCCTAAAAACAGACGGAAGGAAAAGAAGGCAGTGTTGGGCCTTTGCAATGTTTTCTAGGAAGGGCCAGACTGTTTTAGAAGAAGAAGGAGAGTTTGGATTTATATCCCCCCTTTCTCTCCTGCAGGAGACTCAAAGGGGCTGACAATCTCCTTGCCCGTCCCCCCTCACAACAAACACCCTGTGAGGTGGGTGGGGCTGAGAGAGCTCCGAGAAGCTGTGACTAGCCCGAGGTCACCCAGCTGGCATGTGTGGGAGTGCCCAGGCTAATCTGAATTCCCCAGATAAGCCTCCACAGCTCAGGCGGCAGAGCTGGGAATCAAACCCGGTTCCTCCAGATTAGATACATGAGCTCTTAACCTCCTATGCCACTGCTGCTCCAACATTTAGTTGGTTTTCTGAGCAGGCCTAAAGGCTCACACCCCAAAGCAAGGCAGAATCCTAGAGAGCTTGACCGATGTCGGGAGAGGCAGAACCTCCAAATATTCTGTTCAGATGCATGGTGTTTGTTGGAGGGAAATGGTGCCATTTAGAGATATTAACTAGAAACAACCTGTTACCTCCTCAGTTCTGCCAAAGCCAAAGGGCACCCTGTTGGCAAGCCTCTGATCAATAAACCTACTTCATTTGAACCCCCACTTGGTTACTGGGAGGTCGACGGGAATTGTAACTCTGAAAGAACTTTGCCAGGTTCACTCAACAAACAAGGGCTAGGAGTGGCCAAACGGAATAGGTGACGCCTAAGCTTAAACCCCGTACCTGTGTACCCTTGGGGGTCCGGTCCACTTTCACACACAGGTAATCCCCGTTCTTCTGCCAATGCAGCTTGCAGTCCACCACGTTGAACAGGTTCCGGACTCTGATCTCCTGCCTGGAGGGCAGCTGCATCAACGTCACCCTTGCGGGAATGTCCTTGTCTTCTGGCACCCAGAATGCTATGATGTTGCCACCCGGAGACCAGGAAAAATCTCTGTGGAATTAGAAAAAAAAAACACATGAGGACCTCAGAAGAGCCCTGCTGGATCAGACCAGTGAAGGTCCACCGAGTCCACCATCCCATCTAACTAGCTCCTCTGGAGGGCCACCAACAGGAATAGAGGCCAAGACCGCCATGAGAACCTCAGAAGAACCCTGCTGGATCAGACCCGTGAAGGTCCACCTAGTCCACCATCCCATCTCACACAGTGACCAACCAGTTCCTCTGGAGGGCCACCAACAGGCATAGAGGCCAAGACCACCATGAGAACCTCAGAAGAGCCCTGCTGGATCAGACCAGTGAAGGTCCACCTAGTCCACCATCCCATCACACACAGTGACCAACCAGTTCCTCTGGAGGGCCACCAACAGGCATAGAGGCCAAGACCTCCATGAGAACCTCAGAAGAGCCCTGCTGGATCAGACCAGTGAAGGTCCACCTAGTCCACCATCCCATCACACACAGTGACCAACCAGTTCCTCTGGAGGGCCACCAACAGGCATAGAGGCCAAGACCTCCATGAGAACCTCAGAAGAGCCCTGCTGGATCAGACCAGTGAGGGTCCATCTAGTCCAGCATCCCGTCTCACACAATGACCAACTAGTTCCTCTGGAGGACCACCAACAGGGCACAGAGGCCTTGTGGATCCTTGTGGATCAGCCAACCTTCCTCAGCATCTTAGATAGGGCACTGTACAAGTGGATCAAAGGCATCACTTCAGTGGGGGCGGGGGGTTTAAGTTCAAAAAAGCTAACACGTATACCCTTGGCCCCACGGATGGTCCAGCGAGGGGAAATAAGGAAGGAATTATTCTTAGCAGCAATGGGGGCATTGGTTTCCACATGTCAGTCAGCATTAGGGCTGTGTATTATTTATTTGTTGTTTGTTTATTTATTAGATTTGGTACACAGCCCACCCCTGGAGGGCTCTAAGGAATTCAGATCTCAATGAAGAGGGGAAAAAAGAGGTGTACTCACTTGATCCCGCTGATTTTCAAACTCTTCTTGTCCAACAGACCCATCGACTAGGGAGAGAAACAGCACCACGAATAATTTAGCAAACAGTCGCATCTGACCCAGCACGTGCTAATCGGTCTCAAATTCGACTTACAAAAGATGTAACCCTCCCTCCTTGCTGCTGGGAAGGAACTCCACAGAACCTATAGTAGTGATGGCGAACCTTTTTGAGACCGAGTGCCCAAATTGCAACCCAAACCCCACTTATTTATCACAAAGTGCCAACCCGGCAATTTAACCTGAATGCTGAGGTTTTAGTTTAGAAAAAAACGGTTGGCTCCTTCTTCCTCCACCCCACCTGCTTGGGCAGGGGGTAGCCTGCTCTAGCCTCCAGCAAGTCCCACGCGCACCGCTCTGTGCCTCTCTAGCATCTCTGCCTCCTCTGCGCGCCCCCCCCCCCCCCCAGGCAGCAGCCACCTGGAGCACAGACACCAGGCCCACCAGCTGAGTCCTCCCTGCTCACCGTGGTGCACGCATGTTGTGCTTAGTGGCCCAGGTCAGTCTAGATGTGTGTGTGGGTGTGGGTGTGATTTTCCGCCCTCACATGATGAACTCTGTGTGCACGTGCCCACAGAGAGGGCTCCGAGTGCCACCTCTGGCACCCGTGCCATAGGTTCGCCATCACTGACCTATAGTACTCACCAAGAATGTCAGTATGAGAAAGGGCAAGTGCTTTGCCGCCAGACGTCAGCAGACGCCGACCTTACATCATTGCTAGCTTGTTTCTGGAAACTCTGATGAAAATCCAGAAACTACCCCATAAGGAGGCCGGCAGTAGTCATTGAGGGGTATTATGGGGGCGAGGGAAGAGGGTTTGGTTATCAAGTCACAGCTGACTTTCTAAGGCCGTGGTGGCAAACCTTTGGCCAATTGGCCATGCTGGCAGGGGCTGATGGGAATTGTAGTCCATGACATCTGGAGTGCCAAAGGTTCGCCACCACTGCTCTAAGGTTTTCAAGGTGGTTTTCCATTGCCTCCCTCTGCCTAGCAGCCCTGGGCTTCCTTGTGGTCCCCCATCCAAGGAATAACCAGGGCTAACCCTGCTTAGCTTCCAAGATCTGACGAGATCAAGCCAGCCCAGGCTACCCAGGTCAGGACATCGAGTGGGGATACGGGCCACTAAAACTGGGAACGGAAAACCCGAGAACAAGGCAAAATGGTTTCACTCTCCCAGCTTAGGGGTGGAATGACCTCAAGCAGGTGTAACAGGGGAGGAAAGGGCCTCGATGGAAAGAAGGCACAGGAGAGCGTGAGGCGCTCGACCTAGTTCGTTTTCACAAGATCCACCCTTGTTATTTTCACCCACACAACCAATATCGCACCCTGCCTTCCCCCAACAAGCAGGAGACTTGCAGTCACACAAGGAAACGCTGCTTTCCCCCCGAGTTCAAGTACTTTCGGCAACTTTGGATGCCGAGCTCAGAGTTTCACGGAGTCTTACTGAGGAAGACTTACGGGCGTCTCGAAGATGCTGAGCGTATCGGAAGTCATCCGAGCGAAGAATTTGCCGCTGTGACTCCACCTGAGTGAGCAAAAACGTCAAGGAATCAGACCGACGGCTTCCCTTTCCTGACAACCGCATCCTTTGTAACCGGCCGCCATCGTGCCAACTTACTTAAAAATGGGCCAGTGGGCCGAGCTTTCGCAGTGGAACCCTCTCTTCTTCTGTCCTGTCAGGATGTCCCATATAATAATAGCCTGAGGATCGTCCTGTGTGTCCATCAGAGGACTGAAGGTCACCATGTATCTTCATTTTAAAAAGAGATGAAAATTACATGGATGCAGCAGCTGTGCCTTTATTTCAAATCCAAACGTCGTTTTGTTTTTGATCCCTTCAACAGTAGGCTGGTAGGATCATCAACAAAATGAAAACGAGAGGTTTCAATACAACAGTGGCTCCCAGGCTATTTTACGCTCGCGCACCCCTTGGCAACCCATTTCCCTAAAACTTTTACCCCCTCATTACGTAATTTTCTCCGTGTACCCACAAACACTCTGTGGGGTATGCTGGGGGGTCTGCATGCCCAGGTTGGGAACCACCGCAATTAAAAAATAAATATGAAGATTGTTTAAAAAGGCACGCACCTAAAAGCACACAGCGTGTCTCTTACCCGCACCATTCTAAAACAACAATCTCAACTTCTGAGAGAGATCCCAATAGGTTTCCTGAATTATAATTACAGAAGTTATCATCTAGTGCAGGGGTCTGCAACCTGCGGCTCTCCAGATGTTCATGGACTACAATTTCCATCAGCCCCTGCCAGCATGGCCAATTGGCCATGGTGGCAGGGGCTGATGGGATTTGTAGTCCATGGACATCTGGAGAGCCACTGGTTGCAGACCCCTGATCTAGTGAAAGTCTTTCGCTGTCTGTGTTCCCAGGAGTACTATTAGTGGTGGAGGAAAGTACTGTCAAGTTGTCAGCGACTTATAACAACTCCTCATAGGGTTTTGAAGGCAAAAGATGAAAGGGTGCCAGCCAAAGATGTAGGGGAAACGTCAGGAGAAAATGCTACTGGAACATGGCCATACAACCCGGAAAACCCACAACCCCCTTGAAAACATTCTGCCTTTATTTCCTTTGCAAATTAAACTCATTAGCAGATAAACTGACCACATCCAATAGGCTACATGGAGGGATTCAACATGGAGAGCTATCTGCATTTATAAGCCTGCCTTTCTCCAAAGTGAGACCCCCAAGGAGGGTAATGGATCCAGTCAAGACCACCAAACCGTGAAAATAATGCAGACAATAAAAACTCACAGCCAAGTAATGACCAACCACCAATAACAGTACGCACACAAGTACCAAACAAAACAATACAATGGCTGATTCACTGTTCTGGATTTGTACATCCCCAGGTTTCTCTGACTGATTCGGGAAGACAGCAGGGTCAGGGGGCTGAAAGCTGTGATAAGAGGAAACCCCTTTCCCTTAACAGAACAGTCTAGGGGATAAACAAAGGAAGTTCCCCTCAGCCTCCAATACCTTTTAAGCAGGCACAAAAACATGTGTGGACGCAGGTCTTGTTTCACTAAAGCTGCTTCCAACACAAGAAAAGAAGGCAGTATTTGAAATGCAGAAACACAAATTCACCGTCCAGTGCTCCGGCGATTATAACAAACTGAAGGCGAGGCAATGTTGTGACGCAATGGAACAAGCGAATTTAACGTTTCCCTTCTCTGCCAAGGGGCTGAGAACTGGCGCAAATTTAACCGAATGGAAACTGGTTACGGTTTCACCGGACACGCAAAGCTCAGCCTCTGAACCATGTACGTGGCGAAGGCAACACTTGGCATACGACCACCCGCTGAAGAATCATTTCAAGTTCCCGACAAGAATACCTTTCGCAAGGCGAGAAGTCGATGAGCTGAACCCCTTGGTGGCCAAATTTCTGGATCTGCTTGAATTTCTCTCCGCCCCACAGAGCGATACCTTTCTGATGGAAGGTAGCCAGGTAGGTGCCCTTTGGAGACCAGCGCACGTAAGTTTCCGTCCATCGCTAGAAAGGGGGAGAAAAGAGAATACAGGTTAGACCTCAAACTGGATCTCATCTCGTTTGATTTGCACTGCCCTTTGCTAAGTATGTCACCTGGTAAATTCTGAATGGGACCTGAACATCTTGAACATCCATGAACGGCAAGGCAGCCAAGAACTACCTTGATATTGGCCTCAAACCATCAAAACAGCCTTGGACGAAATCTCTCACTTTTTAAAGTGCTTCTTGGCATCCAATGAACCTCCGACAAGAGAAATCTGGGCATGTTCTAAGCCATAAGTTTGAATATGATTTATTCTTACTGAACACCTATTATTATTATTTAACAGTTGGTTTCGTAGGCTGCCTTGAATGCTGACTAGCCGAAAAGTAGGATAGCAATAGAGCTGGTAGAGTTGGCCCGGCCCGGTAGAGTAGGATAGCAATAGAGCTGGTAGAGTTGGCCCAGCGGTCCGAAACCAGGGATTCCTGCATGTTATCTATGTGGCAGTTTCAGTAGTTAATAGTGCAAGATGGATGGGTTCCACAAAGGAAACCATGGCCCTCGGTTTGCAAGACCTATCACGTCTCATTTGTTACGCTCAGTGTATTTGGCTTCAATATATGAATTATTTTCACTAGTAGAACCGCTGAAGGTATTTCTGACAGTGGGGCCGAATCATATGTCTAGCACCTGAATGTTGTATATAACGTTACAGATTTGGGGTTGTGTTGTTGTTTGTTTTACAGCCGTTGACCCCAAGACGTATGGAAGATCCCGAGAGAGACTCACAGCTCTTTCTTCGATGGAGACAGGTTCCTTGACGTCATTCCAGTAAATGGTGGTTCGTTCTCCCGATTCAAAGATCACGCTGTACTGATCGCGGCAATCCGGGTCCTCCAACCAGTACCGCAAATTCCCCTGTGGAGGTGGGAGATTGTTCAAAGAAGGGAAGGAAAGATGGCCAAGAAGGGCATCACACAGTCATCCTATGAGAATTTCCTTAAAATAAAATAGAGGTCCTCTTGGCTTACTTTGGAGGAAGCCCACGAAACCTCCACAGTCCCCAACCACAAATACAGAAGAAGAGTTTGGATTTATACCCCACCATTCTCTCCTGTAAGGAGACTCAAGGTGGCTTACAAGCTCCTTTCCTTTCCTCTCCCCACAACAGACACCTTGTGAGGTAGGTGGGGCTGAGAGAGTTCCCAAGAACTGTGACTAGCCCAAGGTCACCCAGCAGGAATGCAGGAGTGCGGAAACACATCTGGTTCACCAGATAAGCCTCCGCCACTCAGGTGGAGGAATGGGGAATCAAACCCAGTTCTCCAGATTAGAATCCACCTGCTCTTAACCACTACACCACACTGGGCATTAATGCTCAGAACTGCCTCAGTGGTAGCTCACACGCCACAAAAAAACACTTTTCAAGGCTCACCAGATCTTTAAAAGGCTGTTTCTCGGGGATCTCCCAATCATCGCTGATGTTCATGTACCTGCAGAAGCGAATGATTCAGTTACAAGGACAGGCGTTCGAATGGCCGAGGGGACGGCACCGGGGCAGACAGCGGCGACGACCGTACTCACTTGTCGAAGTCAGTGAAGAGGTTGACCCTGAAGGTGTGCTGTTTGTCCAGCTTGTAGCCGTCTGCGTTTTTCACGGCATCCAGAGCGTGGGTGGGAGACGTGTATTCCAGGAAAATATATCTGCCGTAAACAAAGGTTCAAGACTGCATTGCCGGCGCAAGGCGGCGAATGGAACTATAGGCCAAGTGTCACCGCCACCAGCTCACAAGGTGACACCCCACCACACCTGACATCTTCCTCCGCCCAACATCATAAGAACATAAGAACAAGCCAGCTGGAGCAGACCAGAGTCCATCTAGTCCAGCTCTCTGCTACTCACAGTGGCCCACCAGGTGCCTTTGGGAGCTCACATGCAGGATGTGAAAACAATGGCCTTCTGCGGCTGTTGCTCCCGATCACCTGGTCTGCTAAGGCATTTGCAATCTGAGATCAAGGAGGATCAAGATTGGTAGCCATAAATCGACTTCTCCTCCATAAATCTGTCCAAGCCCCTTTGAAAGCTATCCAGGTGAGTGGCCATCACCACCTCTTGTGGCAGCATATTCCAAACACCGATCACACATTGCGTGAAGAAGTGTTTCCTTTTATTAGTCCTCATTCTTCCCCCCAGCATTTTCAATGTATGCCCCCTGGTTCTAGTATTGTGAGAACGAAAAAGTCAACCTGGGGGAGGGAGAAATACTTAGAGGGGAGAATGCAGAGGAGCTTGGGAAACAGGAACAGAGACATTCACCACATCACACCAGAGTCACCAGAACACATATTTGGTGGTGGAAATTCTTATCAAGTCAAAGCTGGCTTCCTGCAATTCCCACAGGGTATTTCAAGGCAAGAGACGAACAGAGGAAGAAGAAGAGGAGGAGGAGGAGAAAGATGAGGAGGAGAAGAAGAAGAGTTTGGATTCATACCCCACTTTTCTCTCCTCAAGGTGGCTTACAAGCTCCTTTCCCTTCCTCTCCCTACAACAGACACCTTGTGAGGTGGGTGGGGCTTGGAGAGCTCTGAAGAACTGTGAATGGCCCAAGGAGAAGACTTTGGATTTGTATCCCGCCTTCCTCTCCTGTAAGGAAACTCAAGGAGGCTGACAAACACCTTGAGAGGTAGGTGGGGCTGAGAGAGTTCGGAGATCACTTTGACTGTGCCACGGTCACCCCAAAGACTTCGTATTTAGGAGCAGGGGAACAAATCTACTTCACCAGACAAGAGTCTACCACTTATGTGGAGGAGAGGGGACTCAAACCCGGTTCTCCAGATGAGAGACAGCTGCTCTTAACCACTGCACCACGCTGGCTATCTGATCGAACCACTTTTCCCCCACTCAACTCCCACAGTCTTTTGTGACATAAGACAAGTAGGCTTTATAATGGTCTATGATTTTTTACAACTTGATTCTTCCAGTGATCAAACTTTCCCAGACTCGGAACAACATTTTTCAGAAGGAAGCCCCAAACTTTGGGTTTTTTTGTGTGTTCCTATGCCTACCCTTTCGTCTGCCCATCAGATTCCGGGTAAAACTCATTGGTGATTTTCCCAAACTTGGAGAAAATCTTATGGATGACGTTCTTCAGTTTCTCGAGACGGTCTGGCCCGACCTGGGGGACGTTGTCCACGACGACCACCGAATCGATCCCATCTGCCTCCTGAGGACGTTCTTGAAAAATGTCTTCAAGTAACTCTGTGGGAGGGGAAAAAAGAGAAAATAAATTGGTGCACAGAGTTTCGGGAAACAAACATCAAACCACGTAACTGAACGCACGATTGTATTCCAGGGCAGAAATCAATGAACTGTGTTAGGTAAACATTCCAATAAATAAGCCTCTGTATATTACCGTAGAAGTCAATTTGCTACCTCTTCGGGATATTAAAATCGGAGCAGTCCACGCTTCTTATAAGACTTATTTGAATGCTATGCTCTCTTTGCTGTGTACCAGGTTCAGCGCCCCTGTGATTTTGGGAGAAACTGTGCAACATTCTACGGGCGAATCTGGGGCCTAGCACCCCTCCTGGTAACATGTGCTGGTCTCCCCACAGATTTTTCAAACCACAACGGCATCAAGAGCCACTACAGCAGAGCAAGTGGCTGACGCCCCACATTAGAACCAGAAAGACCTGAGCACACATCCTAACTCAGCTATGAGGATGACCTGGGTCCAATCGGTCTCTCTGCCCCCACCATAGGGGGTTGTGGAGACAGAAATAAAAAGAGTTGGATTTATATCCCCCGTTTCTCTCCTGTAAGGAAACTCAAAGGGCCTTACAAACTCCTTTCCCTCCCCCCACCCCCAACAAACACCCTGTGAAGTGTGGGGCTGAGAGAGCTCAGAAGAACTGTGACTAGCCCAAGGTCAGTCAGCTGGAATGTGTTGGAGTGCACATGCTAATCTGGTTCACCAGATGAGCCTCCGCAGTGGCAGAGTGGGGAATCAAGCCCGGTTCCTCCAGATTAGAATGCACCTGCTCTTAACCACTACACCACGCTGGCTCTCAGGAGAACCACCTAACTTCTGGTGGAAAGGAGAATGGACAGATGGATGTGGCCACGGTGCTAGGTTGTTCCCCCCTATCAGCTCTGCTATAGTGGCCAGGCCATGGGACTAATGACGCCTCCACAATATTTTGTTGCCCTCACAGATGCCTATCACTGCCTCTCAAAAATAGTCATAAGGTACGGGCCCTCCGGGTGGAAAGCTTTGTATGCTAGGACATGGTTATAATTACACTGAAGCGCTCTAATTACAGCCGAAGAACAAGTTTTCCCTGCTTTCAAAGACAGATTCAGTTTAATCACGCAGCAAACAGAGCCATCTGCACGCCTTCGCCCACTTGCCCGTCTGCTTGGTGATAATAAAGATGGTGCACAAAACGTTCCAAGACTTCACTGTATAGTCACGGCCTGAAATCTATATTTCACCAAGAAAGTGTTTAACGTCTATGTCCTAGATTAAGTTAATAACCAGGTACGGCACGCTCCCAAGGGCCTAATATATGGCATGCACTAAACACAATATGCTGCCGCATCAGAGCATAGCAGCTGGTCAGACACATTCCAGTTGCGTACAAACACACGCAGACAGCCAAAAGCAGAAAGAGGATGCCCTCTGATGTCCTCTATCCATATTTTAATTTACAAACTTCATTTCAGAGGCTTTAAGTCACTTCTAGCTTCAGAAAGAAGAGCCAGCATGGTGTGGTGGTGAGCTGCTGTTTGGAGAACCGGGTTCGATTCCCCACTCCTCCACATGAGGCCTGCTGGGTGACCTTTGGCCTAGTCACAGTTCAGTCAGAACTCTTTCAACTGGTGCAAAGACAGGCTATGGCAAACCACCTCCGAACGCCTCTTCCCTTGAAAACCCTGACACAGAGTCGCCATACGTCAGCTGTGTGACTCAACACCACGTGGATATGCACAGTGTTTGCCTCTTTTGATACGAAATGGATGCAACACAAACACACCCAACCTCAGATGAAATGTGCACACGCTCCAGCTCAGCAAAAAGACCCAACCGTTCCCTGAGGTTTGTGCTCCTCCACATACAAAAGGAAAATATGAAATACCCACGTTTCCCCAAAAATAAGACAAGATCTTATATTAATTTTTGCTCCACAGGATGCGTTAGGGCTTATTTTCAGGGGATGTCTTATCCCCCCCCCCCATGATTTTGCACCCCCCACGTGACCAGATCAGCTGTACCGGGGAATCTGTAACTAGAGCTTATTTTTGGAGTAGGGCTTATATTTCAGGCAACTTCCAAAAATCCCGGAAAATCATGCCAGGGAATATTTTTGGGGTAGGTCTTATTTTTGGGGAAACAGGGTAGAAAAACCTGAGCTTCAAAATGTAAACGCATCCTTGGATTCACAACGTCACTCGACAACAGCAAGGTCGAGAAAGTCAAAAACCTCAGGGTAGGCTCATACACTTAAAACACAGGAAACTGTCCCAAATAAGAAATGCTATTGATGTACCTGCATGGGCCGGAAGGTACATAGAGCTCCCATATTGGGGTAAACTGTCTAGCAGCTGCTTTGAAATCTGACCTTAATTTTGCATTCTAACAATTCCATGTAGCTAATCAGTTTCAACCCAAAACAAACTGTGTGCAAAGGGGAGAATAAATATGCCACCAAACCTCTCACCCGGTTAATCGCTTTCTTGTGAGCTTAGATACAGCGAACTGAGACTCAGAATTATTGCTAAGCACAGAAGTAATTGACTAACATCCCTTCATTTAAAGGTTTGCAAACATCAAACCACGTAACTGAACGCACGGAAAACAGAGGTCAGCCAAAGGTTTTCCTCTACTGGCTTCCTGTTTGGATGGATGCTGCACGCAAATCAATTGTTATGAAAACCAATATCCACAAACAGTCAAGGGCCCGTAAATATTGACTGTTTTCTAGTCGCTTCCTGTTACATCAGTGGATCTCAACCTGTGGGTCGCGACCACTTTGGGGATCGAACAATTCTTTCACAGGAGTCGCCTAAGACTTTCTGCATCAGTGTGCTCCATCTGTAAAATGGATAAATGTTAGGGTTGGGGGTCACCACAACATGAGGAACTGTATTAAACTAGGGTCGCGGCATTAGGAAGGTTGAGAACCACTGCATTACATGAACTAGTCTCTTTCTGTTACATGAACACAAGAGGCTAATCAACCTCTTGCTTCATCCAAGTCCTTACTGTCTGTTCAGGATGGAAGTCGCTGTCCAGGGTCATAGGTCTTTCACCAGCACTAACCACCTGATGTCTTTATCTGAGGATTCCAGGGATTGAACCGGGGGACCTCCTGTGTGGAGATGCTCTACCACTGAGCCACACACACTCCCTACCAAATACCCTTCCCATATCATAAAGTCCTTCAGCGTGCACTGAGGCCCCTTCCGCACATGCGGAATAATGCACTTTCAATCCACTTTCACCATTGTTTGCAAGTGGATTTTGCTATTTTGCGCAGTAAAATCCAGCGGCAAAGTGCATTGAAAGCGCATTATTCTGCATGCGTGGAAGGGGCCTGAAACCAGAGACGGGGATTTTTTTTTCAACACGCAGTGGAGTATGGCAAAAAAATCCTACATTTTAAAAACCTATCCAAACCTCGGGTGGCAAATGACAGCTCAAAGGCGGGACAGTGGTGGCCAACTAGCTTTTTCTCGCTATAGGACTGGGGACATTTGCGCCTGGCGACTAGATTTACACACAGACCCTGGTGGACTGCCTTTGGGCCAAACGCTCTTTCAGTCTAGCCTCCCTCACAGGGCCGTTGTGAAAGAAGTCTAGAAGAACTGTAGCTCTGGTGGACTGCCTTTGGGCCAAACGCTCTTTCAGTCTAGCCTCCCTCACAGGGCCGTTGTGAAAGAAGTCTAGAAGAACTGTAGCTCTGGTGGACTGCCTTTGGGCCAAACGCTCTTTCAGTCTAGCCTCCCTCACAGGGCCGTTGTGAAAGAAGTCTAGAAGAACTGTAACTCTGGTGTACTGCCTTTGGGCCAAACGCTCTTTCAGTCTAGCCTCCCTCACTGCGGGGTCAGCTAGAAAGAAGTTCAGAAGAATTGTAGCTCTGGTGTATGGTTTTTGGGCCTAACGCTCTTTCAGTCTAGCCTCCCTCACAGGGCTGCTAGAAAGAAGTCTAGAAGAACTGTAGCCCTGGTGGACTGCCTAGCCAAACGCTTTTCTCAGTCTAGCCTCCTCACAGGGGTCAAGTTGAAAGAAGTCTAGAACTGTAGCTCTGGTGGACTGCCTTTGGGCCAAACGCTCTTTCAGTCTAGCAGCCCTCACAGGGCCATTGTGAAAGAAGTCTAGAAGAACTGTAGCTCTGGTGGACTGCCTTTGGGCCAAACGCTCTTTCAGTCTAGCCTCCCTCACAGGGCCGTTGTGAAAGAAGTCTAGAACTGTAGCTCTGGTGGACTGCCTTTGGGCCAAACGCTCTCAGTCCCTCAGGCCATTGTGAAAGAAGTCTAGAAGAAGAACTGTAACTCTGGTGGACTGCCTTTTGGGCCAAACGCTTCAGTCTAGTCACCACAGGATCAAGCCAGAAAGAAGTCTAGAAGAACTGTAACCCTGGCAGATTGCCTTTGGGCCAAACGCTCTTTCAGTCTAGCCTCCCTCACAGGGCCGTTGTGAAAGAATTCTGGAAGAACTGTAGCTCTGGTGGACTGCCTTTGGGGCAAACGCTCTTTCAGTCTAGCCTCCCCACAGGCTGCCAGAAAGAAGTCTGGAAGAACTGTAGCTCCCAGGACTGCCTTTGGGCCAAACACTCTTCAGTCTAGCCTCCCTCACAGGGTCACTGGTGGACTGCCTTTGGGCCAAACGCTCTTTCAGTCTAGCCGCCCTCACAGGATCGTTGTGAAAGAAGTCTAGAAGAACTGTAACCCTGGCAGATTGCCTTTGGGCCAAACGCTCTTTCAGTCTAGCCTCCCTCACAGGATCGTTGTGAAAGAAGTCTAGAAGAACTGTAGCTCTGGTGGACTGCCTTTGGGCCAAACGCTCTTTCAGTCTAGCCTCCCTCACAGGGCCGTTGTGAAAGAAGTCTAGAAGAACTGTAGCTCTGGTGGACTGCCTTTGGGCCAAACGCTCTTTCAGTCTAGCCGCCCTCACAGGATCGTTGTGAAAGAAGTCTAGAAGAACTGTAACCCTGGCAGATTGCCTTTGGGCCAAACGCTCTTTCAGTCTAGCCTCCCTCACAGGGCCGTTGTGAAAGAAGTCTAGAAGAACTGTAGCCCTGGTGGACTGCCTTTGGGCCAAACACTCTTTCAGTCTAGCCTCCCTCACAGGGCCGTTGTGAAAGAAGTCTAGAAGAACTGTAGCTCTGGTGGACTGCCTTTGGGCCAAACGCTCTTTCAGTCTAGCCTCCCTCACAGGATCGTTGTGAAAGAAGTCTAGAAGAACTGTAGCTCTGGTGGACTGCCTTTGGGCCAAACGCTCTTTCAGTCTAGCCTCCCTCACAGGGCCGTTGTGAAAGAAGTCTAGAAGAACTGTAGCCCTGGTGGACTGCCTTTGGGCCAAACACTCTTTCAGTCTAGCCTCCCTCACAGGGCCGTTGTGAAAGAAGTCTAGAAGAACTGTAGCTCTGGTGGACTGCCTTTGGGCCAAACGCTCTTTCAGTCTAGCCTCCCTCACAGGGTTGTTGGGAAAGCAATCTAGAAGAACTGTAACCCTGGTAGACTGCCTTTGGGCCAAACGCTCTGTCAGTCTAGTCTCCCTCACAAGGCTGTTGTGAAAGCAGTCTAGAAGAACTGTAACCCTGGCAGATTGCCTTTGGGCCAAACACTCTTTCAGTCTAGCCTCCCTCACAGGGCCATTGTGAAAGAAGTCTAGAAGAACTGTAGCTCTGGTGGACTGCCTTTGGGCCAAACACTCTGTCAGTCTAGTCTCCCTCACAAGGCTGTTGTGAAAGCAGTCTAGAAGAACTGTAACCCTGGTGAACTGCCTTTGGGCCAAACACTCTGTCAGTCTAGTCTCCCTCACAGGATCAAGTAGAAAGAAGTCTGAAGAACTGTAACCCTGGCAGATTGTCTTTGGGCTAAACGCTTCTTTTCAGGTCTAGCTCACAGGATCAAGTAGGAAAGAAGTCTAGAAGAACTGTAGCTCTGTGGACTGCCTTTTAAAGAACAGCTCTTTCAGTTACTAGCCTCCCTCACAGGGCTGCTAGAAAGAAGTCTAGAAGAACTTCTGTAGCCCCAGTGTGGACTGCCTTTGGGTCAAACATCTCTTTCAGTCTAGCCTCCCTCCACAGGATCGCTAGTGAGAAAGAAGTCTAGAAGAAGGGCTGTAGCGCTCTGGTGGACTGCTTGCTTTGGGCTAAACCAGCAGCTCTTTCAGTCTAGCCTCCCTCACAGGGGCCTGTTGAAAGAAGTCGATTAGAAGAACTGTAGCCCTGGTGGACTGCCTTTGGGGCCCAAACACTCTTTTCAGTCTAGTCCTCCCTCTGCACAAGTGCTGTTGAAAGTGAAGTCTAGAAGGAACTGTAGCTCTGGTGGACTGCCTTTGGGCCAAACGCTTTCAGTCTAAGTCCCTAGGGGCCTCCCTCACAGGATCAAGGTTGAAGAGGGAAGTTCAGCAGAACTGTAGCCTGGTGGACTGCGCTTGGGCCAAACGCTTCTTTCTCAGTCTAGCCTCCCTCACAGGAGCCAAGTAGGCAAAGAATTCTGGAAAAGAACTGTAGCCCTGGTGGGCACTAGGCACTTGGCCAAACACTCTATTCCAGTCTCCCAGTCCTCCCTCACAGGGCTCTCTGTGAAAGAAGTCTACAGAAGAACTGTAGCTCTGGTGTGAACTGCACCTTTGGGCCAAACGCTCTTTCAGTCTAGCCTCCCTCACAGGGTTGTTGGGAAAGCAATCTAGAAGAACTGTAACCCTGGTGAACTGCCTTTGGGCCAAACACTCTGTCAGTCTAGTCTCCCTCACAAGGCTGTTGTGGAAGCAGTCTAGAAGAACTGTAACCCTGGTGAACTGCCTTTGGGCCAAACACTCTGTCAGTCTAGTCTCCCTCACAAGGCTGTTGTGGAAGCAGTCTAGAAGAACTGTAACCCTGGTGAACTGCCTTTGGAGGCCCAAGGCTGCTCTTTCAGTCCTGAGCCTCCCTCCACAAGGGCTGCTTGTGAAAGAAAAGAGTCCTAGAAAGAACTACTGTAGCCTCTGGTGGACTGCTTTGGGCCAAACAGCTTCTTTCAGTCTAGCCGTAGCCGCCTCACAGGATCGCTAGTTGAAAGAAAGAACTGTGAAAACCCTGGCCAGATTGCCTTTGGGGCCAAACGGCGCTTCTTTTCAGTCTAGCCTCCTCACAGGATCAAGCAGTGAAAGAAGTCTAGAGAAAGAACCTGTAGCTCTGTGGACTGCCTTTGGGCAGCAACGCTTCTTTCAGTCATAGCCTCCTCACAGGGCCAGAGGCAGATTGTGAAAAGAAGTCCTAAAGAACTGTAGCCCTAAGTGTGGACTGCCTTTGGGTCAAACACTCATTCTTTCAGTCTAGCCTCCCTCACAGGATCGCTGTGAAAGAAGTCTAGAAGAACTGTGTAGCTCTGGTGGGACCGCTCTTTGGGGCAACGCTTCTTTTCAGTCTAGCCTCCCTCACAGGGTCAGTTGCAGAAAGAAGTCTAGAAGAACTACATGTAGCCCTGGTGGACTGCCTTTGGGTCAAACATTCTTTTCAGTCTGCTAGCCTCCCCTCACAGGATCATGGTGAAATGCAGTCTTAGAAGAACTGTAGCTCTGGTGGACTGCCTTTGGGCCCAAGCAGCTTCTGTCAGTCTAGCCTTTTCCCCTCACAGGGTCAAGTGAAAGAAGTCTAGAAAGAACTGTAGCTCTGGTGGACTGCCTTTAGCACAGGCCAAAGCGGCTTCCTGTCAGTCTAGTCTCCCCTCCTGCTATGGGCCGCTTCAAGTGAAAAGAAGTCTAGAAAGAAGAATTTGTAGCTCTGGTGGACTGCCTTTGGGCCAAACGCAGCTCTTCAGTGATCTAGCCTCCCTCCACAGGGCCGCTGGGAAAAAGAAGTCTCAAAGAACTGTAGCTCTGGTGTGGTTCTGCCTTTGGCCAAAAGCGCTCTTTCAGTCCTAGCCTCCCTCACAGGGAAAGAAGTCTAGAAGAACTACAGTAGCTCTGGTGGATCTGCCTTTGGGCCAAACAGCTCTTTCAGTCTAGCCGCAACCCTCACAGGATCAGTAGTGAAAAGAAGTTCAGAAGAACTTGTAACCAACCCTGGCAGATTGCCTTTTGGGCTAAACGCTTTCTAGTCTAGCCTCCCTCACAGGATCAATTTGTAGAAAGAAGTCTCAGAAGAACTGTAGCTCTGGTGAGACTGCCTTGGGCCAACGCTCTTTCAGTCTAGCCCCTCCCCTCACAGGGCCGCTGGGGAGAAGTCTAGAAAGAACTGTAGCTCTGTGGTGGACTGCCTTTGGTGCCAAACGCTCAGTCTTCAGCTCCACTCTCACAGGATCGCTAGAAAGAAGGGTCCTAGAAGAACTTAACCCTGGTGATTGCCTTTGGGCCAACGCCGCCAGTCTAGCTCTCGGGATACAGGTTGTCAAGTGAGAAGAAGCTACCAGAAGAACTGCTTATGGCTCTGTATGTGGACTGCCTTTGAATGGCCAAACGCTTTCAGTCTAGCCTCCCTCACAGGAACCCATTGTGAAAGAATTGGAAGAACTGTAGTCTCTGGTGGACTGCCTTTAGGCCAAACAACTCTTGTCAGTCTAGTCTCCCTCACAAGGCTGTTGTGGAAGCAGTCTAGAAGAACTGTAACCCTGGTGAACTGCCTTTGGGCCAAACACTCTGTCAGTCTAGTCTCCCTCACAAGGCTGTTGTGGAAGCAGTCTAGAAGAACTGTAACCCTGGTGAACTGCCTTTGGGCCAAACACTCTGTCAGTCTAGTCTCCCTCACAAGGCTGTTGTGGAAGCAGTCTAGAAGAACTGTAGCTCTGGTGGACTGCCTTTGCGCCAGCTGCTCTTTCAGTCCGGTCTACCTCCCAAGGTTGTCATGAAAGCAGTCTAGAAAAAAAAGAAAGCACAGCCCCTGACTGACAGCCTTTGGCCAGCTGCTCTTTCAGCATGGCCCACTTTGCAAGGCCGTTGTGAAAGCAACCTAAAAGAGAGGGCACCACAGCCCTGACAGGCCGCCTTTGGGCCAGCTGCCCTTCCAGCCTCGACCTTAGGAAGCCCCTCTCTCAGCCGGGGCCTACCCCGCGGGGCTGTCGTGCACAGGCCGCACCTTCCTCCTCGATATCATCCACGAATCCCTCGGGGTCGCTGAAGGAGACGCCCTCGTCTTCCTCCTCCTCCTCCTCCGGCTCGCCTTTCCCCTCGGGGGGCTTCTCCTCGGAGCCTTCCTCCTCCTCCTCTTCCTCCTCCTCCTTGCCCTCCTCTTCCTCTTCTTCCTCCTTGCCCTCTTCCTCCTCCTCCTCCTCCTCCCTCAGGGCGGGGCTCTCCTCAGTGGTCTCCTCGGGAGTAGGAGGCGGCGGAGGTGAGGCCGGCTCGCCGTCCCCCTCCTCAGCCGCCTCTTCGGCCTCGCCCGCTGCCTCGGGCTTCGCTTCGGGCGCTTCGGGCTCCGCCGCCTCGGGCTCGGGTTCGGCCTCCGCCTCCTCGGTCCGGCCGGCCTCCTCCTCGGCCGGCCTGCCCTCCTCCTCCTCGGCCCGGCTGCCCTCCTCCGGGGCCGAGCCGGCCTCCTCCGGGGCCGAAGCCGGAGCCGCCGGGCTCTCCTCGGTCTCCTGCATGGCGAGAAGCCGCCGCTCGGCCGGACGAGAAAACTCCAAAGGAGGAGGCGCGGCCTACGACCAGGCCATGTGCGCGAGACTGCCGGGGACAGATCTCGCGAGAGTGGGGAAAAACCAACGCGGCCCAGGGGGGGACCTTAAAACCCACTCCTCACACGGTCCCTCAACTCCAACATTTGGGATCCCAATCAGCGTATCATGAATTATGACAAATGTATGCGCTATTTGCGAGGTGGGAAATCGGCTCCGGGTTTGTAAGGCGGCTTCCTAACCCGTTTGGCCTCCCCCCCCCAATTTTGGTTCGATCCAAGATGGAGTGGTACGCGGTTTAGGTCCGCCCTGTCCGGAGGGAAGGGTCGGGCTGAACCACCTCAGCCGGGGGGGATCAAAATAAAAAATAGAGGGACAGTAATGTTTCTCTGTGTGTTTAAAATATATTTTCCCCTTATCATTTTAATTTTAAAAGATATTAGGTTTCAGTGGCTGTCGGCTATTTTAGAACACATTTGGTTCCCCCCTCCAATTTTATTGATGCTTGGTTGGATCTAAGATGGAGGGCTTAGTGCTTCCTTCAGCCCGCCCCAAGTGGAGGTTAAACCATAGCAGAAGGGGTTAAAAATGAGCCTTATTTTCCTCGTTGGGTTGGCATTTTTTTTAAATATCATGTATACATTGTTATTTGTTTTATTTAAATGCTGAAGTCTAAGGAAAGGGGTCAAAAACGACATTGTAGTAAAAATTCTACCCACCCTTTTTTGGAATGATAATGGAATCGGCCAGAAGTTAGCCGGCCTTGGTGGACCGTACCAAAGTCATCGAAAGGGGGAGGTAGGGGCGAGTCGCATAGTGGGAACCCTAAGATGGCTTGTGTAAAAAGCCCCCATAAATATTTAGCTGATCTAAATTAAGTAACTGCGGCATCAAACCGCAGCTAAATGTTTTTTATAAGTTCCCGGTTTACCTCGCTATTTTATTAATGGTACGGCCCGACTAGGCTGGCCACATCAGCGCTTTACCCCGCTCACGTGACGCTGTCCAAAGTCCTGGACGTAATGAGGACTAGCGCGTTGACATGACGCTAGAACCCAAGAGGTGCCTCTACCACAATGAGAAAGAGGCATATCCCCCCCCCCTTTGGTGCTACAAAATGATTTCTCTGATTGGCCAGATATTTTTTTTCTTTTCCTCCCCACCTAATTTTGCAGCCCAAAGTTGCAAACACGAAATAGCGGCAATCAGATCTTGCCTTTGGGCCAGCTGCTCTTTCAGTTTGGCCTACCTCGTGAGGTTGTCGTGAAAGCAAGCTAGAAGAAGGAATTTCCAGATTTGCTGGGAAATCATTGCAGAAATAAAGCGCTGATCGGGAAATGTTGGATTTCTGCGCAACCACTTTGGATTATTGTTTCCTGTCTGCAATGCAAATTTGAGCAGGTTAGCTGGAGTTGGCGAAGAAACATTCTCTCCTGATCTCTGCCCAGGCTGGCATCTTCAGAGGATCTGAATGCCAGCCACAGATGCAGAATGTTACAGAACACGCCATACAGCCTCGAAACCACACCAATATTCCAGCCGTGAAAGCCTTTGACAATACAAAATCTGGTTACTTCCAGTTTGGCCTACCTCACAGCGTTGTCATGAAAGCAAGCTAGAAGAAGGAACCTTACCCCTTACTGAGTGCCTTTTCAGCCCCCCGGGGTCCACACTGGGGACCCCCAGTTTAATATGCCACATTTAATCCTCTTACATTGTTTAGAGGACAGCTCCATTTCAAATTTGTACAATTCCTTGTCCTATTGCACTGCTTTTAGGATGTATTATTCTGGCGGCTGCACTGATTTCAATTACGTTGAGTCTCAATGAGACAGGCGAGCTAAAATAATAAAAAAGAATAAATTTTGCAAAATGCTTTCTGGATTTTCCAGCATGAACTTCAACAAAATTAGAACAGAACAAAGGGAGAAAAATACATATGTACTGTTTGAGCTTTGGTTTTTATTAATTCCCAGTCCCTGCCAACATATTACAGATACCGTGTTTCCCCGAATATAAGACAGTGTCTTATATTAATTTTTGCTCCCAAAGATGCGCTATGTCTTATTTTCAGGGGATGTCTTATTTTTCTGTGTTCTGTTCGTCGGGCATGCTTCCAAACAAAAACTTTGCTATGTCTTACTTTCGGGGGATGCCTTATATTTTACACTTCAGCAAAACCTCTACTATGTCTTATTTTTTGGGGATGTCTTATATTCGGGGAAACAGGGTAGCAGGGAGATAGTTGAATGTGATGTGAATTATTGCGCCCCAAATTCCCCATAACCTATTACAGATCTACTCTACCAGCCAAGTATTGTCTGTGTTCACTGTGATAGAACCTATCTTTTGGGCAAAACTAAAAGTCTAAATAAATACAGTTTTGTTTATGTCTTTAACAAGCCATTTTCCAAGAGAGGACCTTGAAGAACAGTTGGCTTGTATGGTGAATATTGAAATAAAGCATTCATTTGCCAATTAAAAATATGGATTGATGCAAATTTACATTAGAAATGCAGACACGTCTCAGTTATGCCTTGAACAGGGAGCAGGACGGGATTGCGTTGGAAATAACCAAGATTATTGGGAAATGTCTTTTGATTGGAATAAAACCGGACCTTTTTTTAAAACTATCTGAGCTATGAAACAAGTACAGACACCTCTTAAACATCAGAGAGCAAAAATATCAACTGTATCCTCATTGGGATCAATTAAAATTACCTGCGGACGAGAACACTGGAACGTCTCCGTTTGCCAGGAGACCAGTTGATCTGGGGGTAAGACTTTTTTAAAAAGTGTTTTAAGAGCATGGGGTTGTGTTTTAACAGCATACTGATATCAGTCAGAGAGACTGTGGCCCCTTCCACACATGCAGAATAATGCACTTTCAATCCACTTCCAATGCACTTTGCAGCTGGATTTGACTGTGCAGAATAGCAAAACCCACTTGCAAACGATTGTGAAAGTGGATCGAAAGTGCATTATTCTGCATGTAAGAACATAAGAACAAGCCAGCTGGATCAGACCAGAGTCCATCTAGTCCAGCTCTCTGCTACTCGCAGGGGCCCACCAGGTGCCATTGGGAGCTCACATGCAGGATGTGAAAGCAATGGCCTTCTGCGGCTCTTGCTCCCAAGCACCTGGACTGTTAAGGCATTTGCAATCTCAGATCAAAGAGGATCAAGATTGGTAGCCATAGATCGACTTCTCCTCCATAAATCTGTCCAAGCCCCTTTTAAAGCTATCCAGGTTAGTGGCCATCACCACCTCCTGTGGCAGCATATTCCAAACACCAATCACACGTTGCGTGAAGAAGTGTTTCCTTTTATTAGTCCTAATTCTCCCTGCCCCCAGCATTTTCAATGGATGCCCCCTGGTTCTGGTATTGTGAGAAAGAGAGAAAAATTTCTCTCTGTCAACATTTTCTACCCCATGCATAATTTTATAGACTTCAATCATATCCCCCCCTCAGACGTCTCCTCTCCAAACTAAAGAGTCCCAAACGCTGCAGCCTCTCCTCATAAGGAAGGTGCTCCAATCCGTCAATCATCCTCGTTGCCCTTCTCTGCACTTTTTCTATCTCTTCGATATCCTTTTTGAGATGTGGCGTGACCAGAAGCCTTGTATGCTCCAAGTCGCGGTCGCACCACTTGTTGGCTTTATATAAGGGGCATGACAATCCTTGCAGTTTTATTATCAACTCCTTTCCTAATTATTCCCAGCATAGAGTTTGCCTTTTTCACAGCTGCCATGCATTGAGTTGACATTCCCATGGAACTATCAACTAAGATGCCCAAATCCCTTTCCTGGTCTGTGACTGAGTACGCACCCCGACGACACCTGTAGCGATAATAATGTGTGAAGGTATGTGGAAGGCGATGTCCTGTCGCAGGGCCCCAGTCTGTAAAGGATGACGGAGCCCCATTTATGACCCAATTCAATTTTGGTCTTTACAAAAAAAAACCTAGCCTGTTCTTTACTGAATCTGCCTAGAAAAGGTTATATTTATTCTGGTGCCGTTGCCTTGACCGATTAAAATCTTATCAGCCTTCCAATAACACAGATACGATCTGGACCTGCTTGACGTTAATCTCTCTTCGACAAGCTTCCTATTTTGCAAGGCTCTGAGCTTCGTGCTCCGCCCTGGGGACCGATAACATTTTTAGTGGTGTGGCGTTCCAGTTGCTGCTGGCGGGCTTTCTGCTGATTTGTGCAACGCATTTTATTGATAGTTTGCAGCGTATTATTGAACAATCAGCCAGTCAATGCATCAAGCCGTCAACCGGTTAGTGATTGATGTTTCTTGCGAGTCCGAAGTAGCTGCTCACAAGGCTGGATTCTCTGTTCTGACCTTACCCCTTTTCAGGTTGACCCTCTGGTGTAGATAATTTGGCATGTCTTTGTACTGTGTTGGAGACCCAATGGTTAGAGCGTCAGGCTAGAATCTGGAAGACTCAGGGTCGAATCCTCGGCCCTACCCCAGAAGACCTTAAGCCGATCACGTCCTCTCCATCAGACTTACCTCACAGGGTTGATGTGAAGATAAAACTGAAGAGGGAAGAATGACGCAAACTGCTCAGAAAGTCACAGCAAGGAAGCTGTCTCCTGTTTCCTTTTTTGAGTTTCAGACATCTATTTATTATTATTATTATTATTATTGTTGTTGTTGTTGTTGTTGTTGTTGTTGTATGTATGTATGTATGTATGTATGTATGTATGTATGTATGTATGTATGTATGTATTTATTTATTTATTTATTTATTTATTTATTTATTTATTCAATTTGATAAACCGCCCTACCCCCGAAGGGCTCAGGGCGGTGTACAATAGCAAATGACAAGACAATAAAACAAATCGAATAGCCCCATTGATTAAAAGAAACAATACATAAAGAAGCCTTAAAACTATAGCAGCAGTAACCTCTCAAAAAGCGAATAATAATAATAAAAGGCAACAAACCCCAGTGGACACACCTGCGGAAGGGAGGGGTAGGCAGATAATGGTCAGAATTATATAGCCAGTCTTGGGGCAGCAAAAGAGGCGAGGCTCAGCTGACGCTAAAGCCGGTGGAACAACACAGTTTTGACTTATAACGCTTAGTAATATAAAAAGCGAATAATAATAAAGGCGTGGCATCAAACCCAGTGGACACACGCCTGGGAGGGCGAGCAGATGGTCAGAGTATATAATGAGTGCGCGGGGCAGCAAAGAGGGGCGAAGACTCAGCGGCCTTAAAGCCGGTGGAACAACCTGGCCGTTTTGCGAGGCCCTCGCGGGAGACCTCTCCAAAGGTCCCTCGGGAGGGCCCCCTAACTATGGGAGGAAGAGCGTTCCACCATCTAACTTGACGAAGAGCTCTGTAGAACTCAAAAGTTTGCACAGTACCATGTTTTACTGTGGCTGGATTTCATTTTACAAAGTCTTATGTAGATCTTGATACGGACCCTCCTTAACATCTATGACCTTCTCTAAATATCGGCAGGCCTTCTCAATTGTGTTTTTAATGCCTTTCCTCTGCTTAGAGAAAGATTTCAGCATTTACCCCTGATCTTGTCCTTTGAATTCAGGAGCAATTGAAAGGATGACTCACGTTTTATTGTATTTTATCAGGAGCTTAGAAGAGGTTTTGTTGTTCATCTTTGTGGACTAGAGTTTTGAGACATTTGGATGGAGGTTAATTTTTTACTTGCGGATAAGGATAATATTATTTCTTACCCAGCGGCTAAGTTTGGTTAAACAATCAGTGGGGTGCGGAAATCTCCGGTTGATGTAACTAAAGTGTGACCTTGTCGATTGCATATTGATTGCCTTTCAGTCTTGTCTTATAATCTGTTGTCCGAGTGACCATAAGTAAACAGAATATTGATATGGACTAACAGGGCTACCTCTGAGTTCTGTCTTCAGTTATGCACTTACTGACGTCTCATGAAGGCCGCGGGGCACAGAGTTGGGTAGCTGGGGATCACAACTTGGCAGCCCCCGGCAAATTGAGTTGCACGGGGGCCACGACAAGAGTTTAATTCTTCAGGTCGTGATGATGCTTGGCCACGTTTCTGGTTGTAGAAATTCCGAGTGGGGTGCAAAAGGAAACTGGAGGTGCTGAGTTTGGGATATTGCAGTTTAAATATTTTTTTACAGTCCAGTTGATAGGACATGTTACGGCAGGGGCCCCCAACCCCTGAACTGGGATATGGCTTTCCCTGAGGGTTAGGTCTCACAAACAGTAAATGAGTCGAAGAACCTGGAACCTACAACTTCAGATTGCAGGCGTGAGGTGGGCTGGGCTCCTAGTTTTTTCCCCAACGTCCAACTCCCCGCCTGCAGAAAACTAGCACCTCAGGGATAAGATGAGGCTAGAGAAATTATCTTTGGCAGGGAGTTTCCTACATGGAAGGGATTCTTGTGAATAAGGGAGATTCCAGCCAGGTCAGCCTCAGCCAGGTTTGAGAAAACACTCTGCCCATGTTCAGGGTTGCTTTCCTTCTTCAATGCCTTGCAGCACAATTAACAACCAGGACCTACTCTGAGTGGTGTATTATTTTATTTCATTTACCTCCTGCCTTCCTCACCAACAGGGATCCAAATCAGCTTCTCCTTCCCTTCGTTTTACTGTCACCACGGCCCTGTGAGGTAGGACTCAGAGCATCTGGCTGGTCCATGAGCACCCGATGATGAAGAAGAAGAGTTTGGATTTATATCCCCCCTTTCTCTCCTGCAGGAGACTCAAAGGGGCTGACAATCTCCTTGCCCTTTCCCCCCTCACAACAAACACCCTGTGAGGTAGGTGGGGCGGAGAGAGCTCCGAGAAGTTGTGACTAGCCCAAGGTCACCCAGCTGGCGTGTGTGGGTGTGTACAGGCTAATGTGAATTCCCCAGAGAAGCCTCCACAGCTCAGGCGGCAGAGCTGGGAATCAAACCCGGTTCCTCCAGATTAGATACACGAGCTCTTAACCTCCGACGCCACTGCTGCACCCTGTGCCCCCCAACTGGGGCGCACGGGGGGATGGGTGCCCTGTTGGGGGGCACAGGGTGCAGTGGGACACGGGAGGTGAAGGGGCTCAGTCCCACTCCTCTTGGTCTCTTGGACTGCGGTTTTCAATGAGGTTTTCAATGAGCTTGCACTGTCAAGTAGGGATTCAAACCCGAGACTCAGGGTAGCTGCTGTCTGTCTATTCAGTGTCAATAACCCTGCTCAGGATCCGGCTGCACTCTTCTGCGCTCAACCTGAGGCATGTTTACCAGGGAGTAAAGCCAGTGTGGTGAGCGGATGGGACTCTCTGACTCCAACCTGTGTCCCCTGTCAATTTCCGGTGTCAATTTCACAGGCAGGCTATGTTTCCTTGGAAGGAGCCCTGGGCTTGCTCCCCCGGAAAAAATAATAACAATATTTAAAAAAACTAACTGATCTGTTGATTTGCAAGAAATTTAGCCAGCCCCTTTGCCCCCCGAGGGCCACCCGCCCCCCAATTAAAATGTGCAATTGATAGCCATGAAAACCAAATAAGCATGCAAACAAAAAAGTGGGGTGGGGGGGAGGTTGAAAACAGCGGGGGAAAAAGTTGGGAAAAGTTGAAAAAAAGTTGGGGGGGGGAATTTAAAATGTTGGGGCGAAAGGAGGAGACGCATTAGGCGCTACTGCACCGGTCGCTCCGCAGTCCCTTGGGTGTCACCCTCCTCGTGCGCTCCGGAGTGACTCCCGGAGGCAAAACCGGAGTCAAATCGGTTCGGAGCAAGCTTCCCTTGGCCCGCCCCTGCGGTGGGGGGGGGGGGAGAAGGAGGAGGAGGCGGAGAAGGGAAAGGGAGAGCCTCTTCCCTCCTCTCACATGACTGCGAGCAAGAAGAGGCATGGACGGGGAGACACCCGCGGGCCCCCCCGGGGGCGCCACAGGTAACGGGGGCGCACGGGGGGTGGGGGGGTGCCCTGGTGGGGGGGGGCGCAGGGTGCAGTGGGACACGGGAGGCGAAGGGGCTCAGTCCCGCGCCTCTTGGTCCCCAGGAGGGAAGGCGATTCTCTTGGACTGCGGTTTTCAATGAGAACAGAGGCGATGCCAACCTCCAGGCGCGCCCTGGAGAGCTCCAGGTGAGCTCCAGGTGACAGAGGCCAGTTCCTCTATAGGGAAGGGATGCTTTGGAGGGAGGGCTGTGTGGCATTCGACCCCTCTCGGGTCTCCCACCCACCCTCCCCGGGCTCCAGCCGTCAATTTCCAGGAATTGACCGACCCAGAGTTGGCAACTGGGACTCAAATGCTAGGCTAGGTGTTTTTTCCCCCATTCAAAAGGAGAGGAGGGGGGGGGATCTTGCATACGAGTGACAGTTATGGCCACGAATAATATGTTTGCATGTGCGTATAACATTTTAAGCAGGGATCGGTCTGTTTTGGGTCAATATGAGTGGGAGATGATGATGATGATGATGATTGTAGATTTCACAGCTGCCAGATCTTTAGCTGGTTGTTGGCCTTTCATTACAACTCCAGCCTCTATTATTGTTGTTGTTGTTTGTTTGTTTGTTTGTTTGTTTGTTTGTTTGTTTAAAAGGGTTTCCAGAGCTGTTTTCAAGGCAGCTGGCAGAATGCAATAAAGGCATTGCTACAGTCCAAAACTATAAACAATGATGCAAAAAAGTGCAATAAAACCCGATACAGTACAACAAACTTGGCAACTTGTAGCACAAATGCAAAGGGAGGGGGGGGGAGGGAATCTTGCATTCCACATGTGTTACAGTTATAGCCAAGAATAATATTTTTGTACGTGTGTTTAAGTGGAGATCAGCACTCTTTTCGGTAAATACGTATGACACTTTTATTGTTGCTATTTATTAAGAGTATTTATACCCCACCTTTCTATAGCCACATTCAGGGCGGCTTCCAAAATACAATAAAGATATTATAATACAATAACAATACAAGCGATAACAATAACATTTCTATAGCCATCTTCCAGGCGGCTTCCAAAATACAATAAAATACCCTGTTTCCCTGAATATAAGACATCCCCGGAAAATAAGACGTAGTAGAGGTTTTGCTGAAGTGCGAAATATAAGGCATCCCCCAAAAGTAAGACGTAGCAAAGTTTTTGTTTGGAAGCATGCCCGACGAACAGAACACAGAAAAATAAGACATCCCCCTGAAAATAAGACATAGCGCATCTTTGGGAGCAAAAATTAATATAAGACACTGTCTTATATTCGGGGAAACACGGTACTACAATACAATAACAATAAAATTGATAACAGGAAAATTCAGTACAGTAAAAACGCACAATGCCGCCCCCCATAAAATACACCTATAACTCTAAACAGCTGCTTGTTAAAAGCTGTTGGAAATAAAAACAGACTTTGGTAGGAAGAGCATTCTAACGGTGTGCGCAGCCACTATTGTAATTATTATTATTTGAAATCACAGAGCCAAGCAATTTGGCCTCTTGTAATTGACAGGTGGAGATTTTATCAATATGTCGATGGTTCCAGCTATACCCAAAGATTTTTAGGGATGGTTCCCATTGTACCCATAATCACTGAAACCACAACTGCCGGTTTGAGCCATAATTTCTTGACGGGCATTCTCAGATTTTGGCATGTTGTGATCTTTCCCCGTTCTTTTTCTTCAACCCTGTTGTCAGCAGGCATTAGCACATCAATTATTCACATTTCCCCCCTTTCCAACCACTGTTATGTCTGGTTATTGTGAGCCAGCACCTTAGGTGACTGCATTTGGAAGTCCCCCAATATTCCAACCTGTGCATTTTCTCAACAAGTGCACGCCTACCATTTTCTTTTTCGCTTGGCAAATAGTAATGTTTTACAGATGCTCCAGTGAATCGTTTTAGCAACTGTGTTAGGATGTTGTTTGTGATCAGTTTGTGTGATCTTCTTGCACGAACTTCATATGTGATCCACTGTTGTTGCTATTATTAGTAGTAATAAAGATAATGATGGTGATGATATTATGGTGATGATGAAGAAAAAGAGGAGGAGGAGGAATAGAATAGAATAGAATACTTTATTTATGGTCAATGACCAAATATGGAGGAGGAGGAGTGGTGGTGTTTGGATTTATACTCCCACTACTCTCCTGTAAAGAAACTCAAAGGCCTCTTCCACACATGCAGAATAATACACTTTCAATCCACTTTCACAATTTTGCTATTCCGCACAGTAAATCCAGCTGCAAAGTGGATTGAAAGTGGGTTGAAAGTGCGTTATTCTGCATGTGCGGAAGGGCCCAAAAGGCTTGCAGATTCCTTTTTTACTTTCCTCTCCCCACAACTGACCCCTTGTGAAGTAGGTGGGGCTGAGAGAGTTCAGAGAGAACCGTGACCAGCCCAAGGTTACCCAGCAGGCTTCATATGTAGGAGCGGGGAAACAAATCTGATTTACCAGATATGAGTCCGCTGCTCATGCAAACGAGTTATCCAGCTTAGAGTCCACCAGCTCTCGACCACTATGCCACGATGCCACGTTGGCTCTCAAGCGTGTCTTCTTTTCAAAATGCAACCTGTCATGGTGGTAATCTGTTTTGAGCCGCAGTGAAAAAGGCCAACCATGCGTGGAAATCATCCTCTGTAAAAGATTGGCTTTGAAAAAGAATGCGAATGTTATTCTAGGATAAGGCTTCTTGGGATTTCTGAGAGGCTGCCAATGGATCTTCGCTTCACAGGCATTTCGTGTAGGTTTGCGGGGCATGTCGTGTGCCAGATATTGTGGATCGGAGCCCTCTTTTCCTAGAGTTGCCCCATTGTGTTTGTCCAGGAAAGTTGTTCCAGTTTTGAATGTGAAGGCCCATATTATTTGGGTGAGTCATCATCACGTGGTAGAGGTGTCAACCTCACTAGTCCTGGGGCAACAGAGGTCAATTTCCTCTGTAAAGTGATGCACATAGGGGCAAAAAATCCAAACTTCACATACACGCTACAGAGGTCAGTGCTATCAGTCACAGACCAGGAAAGGGATTCGGGCGTCTTAGTTGATAGTTCCATGGGAATGTCAACTCAATGCATGGCAGCTGTGAAAAAGGCAAACTCTATGCTGGGGATAATTAGGAAAGGAGTTGATAATAAAACTGCAAGGATTGTCATGCCCTTATATAAAGCAGTGGTGCGACCGCACTTGGAGTACTGTGTTCAGTTCTGGTTGCCACATCTCAAAAAGGATATTGAAGAGACAGAAGAAGTGCAGAGAAGGGCAACGAGGATGATTGAGGGACTGGAGCACCTTCCTTATGAGGAGGCGGCTGCAGGCGTTTGGGACTTATACTCTTTTAGTTTGGAGAGGAGACGTCTGAGGGAAGATATGATTGAAGTCTATAAAATTATGCATGGGGTAGAAAATGTTGACAGAGAGAAATGTTTCTCTCTTTCTCACAATACTAGAACCAGGGGGCATCCATTGAAAATGCTGGGGGGAAGAATTAGGACTAATAAAAGGAAACACTTCTTCCTAGCAACGTGTGATGGTTGGTTATTTTGGAATATGCTGCCACAGGAGGTGGTGATGGCCACTCACCTGGATAGCTTTAAAAGGGGCTTGGACAGATTTATGGAGGAGTCGATCTATGGCTGCCACTCTTGATCCTCTTTGATCTGAGATTGCAAATGCCTTAACAGACCAGGTGCTCAGGAGCAACAGCAGCCGCAGCAGCCGCAGAAGGCCATTGCTTTCACCTCCTGCCTGTGAGCTCCCAAAGGCACCTGGTGGGCCATTGCGAGTAGCAGAGAGCTGGTCTAGATGGACTCTGGTCTGATCCAGATGGCTTGTTCTTATGTTCTTATGTTCCTCTGGAGGAAGCCACAACTTTGGGGGGTGGCATCCTATTTCTTGAAATCCCCCCTCCCCAAACCCAGCCCTTCAAGGCTGCACCCCGAAGCTTTGGTTCTTTCCCATCCCACAGCTGGGGAACCCCAGCTGGGCATTCTACGATGCCGTTTTCGCCGTGGGGGAAACCAGCTCAGCACGTGTGAAATAAAATTGCTCAGGTGGGCATTTTTCAAACAAAGGTAATTCGGGTGTAATAAAAGGGAATGATTTAGACAGGGGCTTTTGGAAAGGGAAGGGAGCTGTAATGGACCATTTGTGGGTCGGCTTGCCAACTTCCAGAGGTTGGCTGGAGATCTGCTCAGATCGCAACTGACAAATGGTCACGTTGGAAGATAAAGTGTGTGACATTATGTTTCATTGAAATCCCTCTCCAATAATTGCCTTCCCCAGCCTCCATTCCCAAAATCTCTAGGTATTTCCCAACCCAGAACTGGAAACCTCATTCATGTGTATATATATCACTTTTTGCTGTATTGTTTTCTAATTCTAGTAATCCTCTCTCTTTTTGGCATTATTTAACATACGTTTTCCACTTTTTCTGTTGCTTTCTAACTTTGTTCCATGATTTGGGGACTCTTGGCAGGCAACAAGATCCTCTAAATAGTTACAGATTTACACTTGGAAGCATACAGAAGCAGCCCTATAAAATTGTCCTCATTGCAGTGATTCAATAATGTTTGAAAAAAGAGTATTTCCGATCTTGAAAAATCTATTCAGAAAATATTTGCGCCCTGCTGAGAATTTAAAACTCCAACATAGTCATTCTTTTTTAAATTTCTTCTGTAGCTTCTATAACTTGCACTTTTTATGCATCATGCAAATGAAACAACTTTGGATAACTCTTTATATCTCGCTTCTTGGGGTTGTTCGCAAATAATATCCTGGTCTTTGCTTAGGGTAGTCAATTTCTATTTCATTAGAGACTGAGGCCCCTTCCACACATGCAGAATAATGCACTTTCAATCCACTTTCAATGTACTTTGCAGCTGGATTTGACTGTGTGGAGTAGCAAAATCCACTCGCAATCAATTGTGATTAAAAGTGCATTATTCTGCATGTGCGGAAGGGGCCACAGTGAGGAAACACCTTCCCTTTATCCTGGGAAGTTGGTTATCCGGATATTGACGTGAACTGATTTTGACGTGTGTATCTAGTTTGTTTTTATGGTAGAGAGCATCCTGCTAAGTTCTCCCACCCTTGATCTATGCGGGAAAATTTGACGTTGACAGATGGATGCTGACTTTGGAATTCGGCTCTCTGCTGACGAGAATTGTTTGGAGGGTTATGAGAGAAATGCTTTTAAGCTTAACTTGGTGTGAAGATTTTCATTTTCATCGTGTCCAAGCGGAGCTGGCGACCCAAACGACGAGATGGTTTTGCGGCCTGTCTCGTGCCATGCAAGAAGAGTGAGGGAATTCCAGCTCCGGCTTTTTGGAAACTATTTCCCATGAATATGGGAGTCCTTATAATGAAATATTTGACTCTCGTCCCCACACTGCAGTCCTAAGCAGACTAGAAGTAGAGCACTAAACCCAAATGAAGATCTTTAAGCTTCATCAACCCCCCCCCCTAAACAAACAAGACGGATAGCCTCCCCATCCACACACTTTGTACTCTACCCCCAACCTTTACCCCTTGTCTTGAGAGCGAAACACGCTGATAAATCCCAGCATGTGTCTTTGCTCCAATGGCAAATCTTTAACTGCCTTAGATAGCATTTGCTGGGGGGCGGGGAGGAAAGACCCCATTGTAGCACTGGACTTTGCCTCCAGTCTAGTTTTCAAATATTTTTAAGGAGAGGAAGAAGCTTTAAGGAGAGGAGAAAGCTTCGCTCTTGCGTTGTCATTGGTCTGTCAGAGTGAGTATTGTCCGCCCAGACTGGCCGCCGCTCTACCTTTTCGTTGTCACAAGTGCTTCTGGGCACCTTTTCGTTGTCACAAGTCAGAAGTGCTTCTGGGCACGAGGGTTACCTGGCTCACTTTTTGTAAAACCACTTGGCAGGCATGTGGGAAAATATTGGTGGGCGCTGTGCTGTGTCGGGGACACCTGGTGCATTGGCGAGCATTTTTTTTAGATTCGGCCAATGGAGGTAGCTCTATGGCAGCTTTTAACATTTTCTGGTATTTATATTTATTTATTGGATAGCTCAGTGGGGTTTTAAGGGCATAATTTTTTAATTATATGTTGTATGGCCACCTCTCCCCATATTGCCCCGGTAGGACCCTCCGCTCCTCGGAGAAGGACCTACTCGTGATCCCTGGCCCAAAAATGATA
Source organism: Sphaerodactylus townsendi (assembly GCF_021028975.2). Classification (NCBI taxonomy): domain Eukaryota; kingdom Metazoa; phylum Chordata; class Lepidosauria; order Squamata; family Sphaerodactylidae; genus Sphaerodactylus; species Sphaerodactylus townsendi. The sequence continues at coordinate 145,944,605 of NC_059428.1, forward strand.
AGGCTGGCCTCGACGAGGGGCAGGGCCTTTTCAGCCCTGGCCCCTACCTGGTGGAACAGGCTCCCTAGGGAAATCAGGGCCCTGCGGGACTTGCAGAGTTTCTGCAGGGCCTGCAAGATGGACCTGTTCCGCCAGGCGTTTGGCCAGCCTGGTTAAAAATACATCTACCGTGTCATCTGGCCTCCCGTGGGCACAAGGGGGGGGAGGGGGTAGCCAGACGCCATCCACATTTTTAATGGGTTCTATTTTTTATGCTTGGTGAGAACATTTCAGAAATTGCATGTTTTAATATACATTTGCGGCTGTTGTGAACCGCCCTGAGCCCTCAGGGAGAGGGCGGTATATAAAACTAATAAATAAATAAATAAATAAATAAATAAATAAATAAATAAATAAATAAATAAATAAATATAATGTTGTGGATTATTCTGCTTTCTGTTGCGGGTTGCTTGCTTGAAGGGCTGATGGCGTGACGTGGGTCATATTCAGGCGTTTTGGTTCCAGCGGTCAATGCGAGTCTGAAAAACCTAACATAGGAGAATTAACGACAGTGATGGCCATATTTTATGGTACATGCCGAGCTCTCTGATGCTTGGATATGTGGCGGCGCTCTTGGGCCAATAGAGATTGTTTCCACAGGGATTATCTTGGCTGCTAAGCACAGGACAGGCCTCCTTTTAATGAAATCATCAGTTATTTATAATCCTTTATTGCAGTTTTTATCGCCGGTGGCAGAAATTTATCCCGCTAATCTTCGTGGCAGTCTGGAATGCCACGAGACCCGAAGGGCAGAGGGGGATGTTTGTGTGGGGCCGCCTGTTGGATTTGTAGCCAGCCTGGGATTGCAACACGCTTCTCCCCAATAATTAATTCCACACGGCCTAGTTAAAAAAAAACAACTTTAGCTTGGTCACGCTACAAATTTGGAGCGGCCCAGATGTTTCTCATTGGGAGTTGTCTTTGAGCGCCTGCATGTGATTTTCCTGGCCAGCGGAGAAGGGACAGATGACATTTTGTTACTTGGAGAAGATGACATTTTGCTACTTGGAGAAGCCCTGTAGGAGTGTCCAGTGAATTCTAACCTTGTCGGCGTGGGTGAGAATTTCCTCAAATCTACTTCCGTGCTAGGAAGTCCTTGGCAAGCAGTTACACACACACAAACACACACTTATATATTAGGAAGAGGAAGGTTTTGCTTAAACTTCAGGGCTTTCCTCATGCTGTGAATTTTTGCGGGCACTTTGGAAAGGCAAGGAATGTGTCCTAGAAAGTGAACTTCTTGAGAATCTCTGCTTTGGTTTGAACAAGGAATTAAGCAGTTTTTAGTTGAAAAAGAAAAAGAGGAGGAGGAGGAGTTTGGGTTTATACCTCGCCTTTCTCCCCTGTGACTCAGGGCAGCTTATAAACTCCTTTCCTTTCCTCTCCCCACAACAGACACCTTGTGAGGCAGGTGGGGCTGAGAGAGTTCTGAGAGAACTGTGACCAGCCCAAAGTCACCCAGCAGGCTTTATGTGCAGGAGCAGATAAACAAATCACAGCCATAAATCAACATGTCCTCCCAGGCTGACTGTGAATCTACATGTTCTGGGATCTCCCAAGCGGGAATTTGTTTCCCAGGTGTGCGCCAACCCAACTTGGATCGAGACTGAAGCATATGAGAAGGGAAGTCTTCACCTCCCAAAAGGAAACAGTCTTGGGAATCTGGTGTGTGCCCACTTAGGAAAATGCCAGTGGAGCCATCAGTACCTTGATCAGGTGGAAGATGGCATGTAAATGTTTTAAATCAGTAGTTCCCAATGCTTTTTCATTCTTGTACCCCTTGGTAACCCATTTCCCTAAAATTGTACCCCCATAATAGCAAACCCATATGTAATTTTTTGTGTGTACCCCTGAACGCTCTGGCATGTTGGCATGTACCCCTGCGGGTACGCCTACCTCAGGTGTGGAACCCCTGTTTAAAATGAACAATAAATACATGCAGATTGGGAAGTATTTGTACTGTTTTGGTTGCTTCCTAGATGTCGGTTGCTTTAGGAAGCTTGATTTTTAAAAAAATAACAGCCTTATTTATTTGCAAGCTGCAGAGTTTGCTTCCGTGAGATCTCATTTAGTCTGCTGGTGGCATTTTTATCTGTAATTTCAGACTCTGTTTCTTTAGGATAAGACCGGGGAGGCGAAAGGAAACGTTGATGAATGGGCTTTTTCTACTATCGTATCTAGATTTCTGGCTCTGAAAGAAAAAGGAAACATCTGGTTGTGCTAATTAAAATCAGGGTCCCTTGTGTGGCTGAAGTTCGGGTCATCTCTTATCCGCGACCGCCGCCTGAGATAGCCGTATCGCCACTTCAGCGTTTCTTCTTGGAGGCTCTTCTACCTTATTTCTTGAGGAATGTTTCTCTCCTTTTCTCTTTGTTTCAGTAGCATTGGCTCAAAAGAGCTCTGACGCTGGAGTATATCCCATTTCTTTTGCAAGGCACCTCTCCACTCCTGTTTAGATCCCCTGCTGTTGCTGAGCACATGAGGGATATCTCAAAACAAACCAACAAACAGAATCCTGATGGACTCCAGATCTCTCCAGGGCAACTTTTGGTTGGCTGCAGTATCTCATACCAATGACTGCATTATCCACCCAAGTGTTTTTGGCTGATAATCTTGGGTGTGCCCTTTCCTGGTCTTGGGCAGAGTCACATGATAAATGTGTTGCTTAATTTTGCCTCCAAATCCTTGGCAGCGGGACTTGCCAGCAGAGTGGGCTGAAGTCCTTCCATTGCGCAACAGTCCATTGAAGCTGTCATATGAGATGCCGAGTGCGAAACGCCTGCTGGATCATGCCGATATAGTTTAGCCTCCTCGTTTCCTGCACCTGTCGATAGTACACCTCAAGAAAGGCCACGTCCCCCATTTTACTGTTTGCATCTGGCTTTCCGTGGTATGCAACCACCAAACATGGAGGTTTATTTAGCTTCAACTTTTTTGAGCTTGTGGGCACCTTTGGGATTCCACAACCGTGTGGTGGGTGCAGGTGCAAAATGGCGCCCGCAAAATGGCCACCGCCGAAAGCGTAACAAGCCACAAAATGGCTGTTGTCGGAAGCGTTACCGGGCACAAAATGGCTTCCACAGCTTGCCTTCAGTCACACAATGGAGATCCTTGTGCTGGGATGGCAACTGTTGCCGAAAATTCGGCACACCCAATCAAATCTCTAATGGCCCCTCCAAAGCCTGGTTGGACAAAAACCTCACCTGGCCCTACTCACTTTCTAAGACAGGTGTGAGTGGGCACTGTGCCACCCATGGGTACCACGTTGGAGACTGTGGTCTGCATTCATATATTGCTCTGTGGTGTGAGAGCTAGCATGGTGTAGCAGCCAGAATGTCGGACTAGGACAGTGGTGGCGAACCTTTGGCACTCCAGATGTTATGGACTACAATTCCCATCAGCCTCTGCCAGCATGGACAATTGGCCATGCTGGCAGGGGCTGATGGGAATTGTAGTCCATAACATCTGGAGTGCCAAAGGTTCGCCACCACGGGACTAGGATCTGAGATCTGGGTTTGAATCCCCATTCAACCATGGAAGTTTGTTGGGCGACCCTGGTCCAATCCCACACTCTCAGCCTAGTCCTACCTCGGAGGGTTGTTGTGAGGAAAAAAATGATGGAAGGAACGACAGTGTAAGTCACTTTGGGTTCCTATTTGGGAGGAAAAGGGAGCGGGAATGATAAAACCCCTCTTTAAAATACTTAGGCTATAACTGCATCTGGGGGCAGTGAATTCTTTTTGTGAATTATGCCCGTCTTGAATCTCTTACCTGACAAATTAATTGGTAGTTCCCGATTTCTAGTATATTGTTGGGAGTGAAGTGGGGGGGGGCAGTGCTAAAGAGGGCTGCTCTTATGCTTAGATTATGCTCAGCCGAAGCTGTTGTGATAAAATGCACAAGGGGAGAAGCAATTTTGGGTTACCATTGGGAAGAACAATGGGGAATAAATGAAGAAAATTAAATGTAAACAAACATTCATGAAATATTTTATGACAATACTCTTTTCAGTTCACAAATGTACCTCTGTTATTTTGGAAAACTGGGGCAAACCAACATTTGGTGGGGTGGGGGAATACTTTCCCCCGTTATTTTCTGCTCCTTCTGTCTCTTTTCTAAAATGGTCTGCACTGTCGGCTCAAGGAAACGGGTGGATTGATAGATTATTTCCCACGAACGGACTCCATGGGCCTTTCTTTTGCAGATAAGCAGGGGAGATTCAGTCGCTCACATTTTAATAACTCAGCATTTTGAAGTCTGCAGAAAGACACTTGGAAAAAATACACATTTTTAGGAAGGATCCGTCATCGACGGACATCCTGCTTGTCCTTTCTTGTAGGGCTGCCTGGTACACCAGGAAAAAAGGTATCGTGGCAGCAGACAGGATTTATGACTTCCTCCTCAGTTCTGCATCCAGATTTTCTTCCGCAAAACGAGATGTCAACGGGTCGTGCGTTGACCTCAGAAAAACCGAGCGTCGGGTTCTGAGCTAACATTTTGCAGAGCAGAAGAGGGAGAATTTTGCAGAGCGAGAATTTTTCGCCTTCCGTAACGGACAAGTTGCGTTCGGCCTGGCCTCTGAGCTAATTTCCTGCATTGGGACCGGTTCATTGAGTGCTCTTCAATGAATGGGTTTATTCTCGAAACCTTAAAAGTGGACGGGAAGCGTGAGAAATTGTAGGGTTGAATAAAACGAGGACTCGTGATTCAAAGGAAGGAACATCTTTTAGTGCCCTCCCTCCCACTTTTGGCTGCGTCCAGGCCTCAAAACACAAAACCTCTGTTTGTAATGGGAACGAGACGGCATGCTTGGAAAACTGGGTGCGTGGAGCAAGGCATGGAACCTGTGTTGAGCAGGAATGCTCTGTGACATTTGGGGTGTTTGATTTTGTTTTAACAAATGGCCTCCTATGAGTCACTCTTAAGATGCTCATTAATCAACATGTTGCAGAGCCCCGTTAGGACTTCATTACAAATGGCAATTTATCAAAGATTTCCTAATTTGCAGTATCGGTGCTGTGGGGGGAAGAGAAGGTCGGAACCGAAGGACCCAGTGCAGCTTGGTGGGTCCTTTGGCATCAGGTTCGAATCCACAATGTACCATGGCATTTCTGGAGGTCTGGTGGCACAGCTGATAGAGGGCAGGTTTTTAGACCACCATACTTGCTGACACTTGGAGACTGCAAAATTGAAAAAGGAACCCAATGCAGTTCAGAAAAACAGTACTTGACGTGTTGTAAATAATGCAAATCTCCAAAAGTCTGAACTGAACTGAAACCTTTAATGGCATTCAATCAGTGGTGGGATCCAAAAATTTTAGTAACAGGTTCCCATGGTGGTGGGATTCAAACAGTGGGCGTAAGCATGCGGAACATGGCCGGGGAGACGACGGCGAAGCGTGTGGCGGGCATTCTGGGGGCGGAGCATTAATAATTTCTCTGACTACTGGCAAAAAACTCTTACTGTAAAAAAAAAGTTCCTAATTTCCAGCTGGTACCTTTCTTGTCCATAATTTAAACTCATTATAGCAAGTCTACTGCCAACAGAAACAACTACTTCTCCTCTAATTGACTGCCTGTCAAATACTTAGTATTTTCAAATACTTAATTTTATTTCTAGAAATCAAAAGAACGTCGCACTTTCCTTCAACAAGGAACTTTTCTATATTTCTGAAACATGTTTTGAAAACAATGACGGGGAGGAGATATCCCGTTTTCTACAGCAGCTAACCGTACATGTCGGAAACAACAGGACTTTATGATACTTTGGATGAATGGAATTTCTAGGGAAAAGCAGACCCAACATAGTAACCCCACTACCGGCACACACCAATAATTAGTAACCCACTCTCGGGAACTGGTGAGAACCTGCTGGATCCCACCTCTGCATTCAATTGTAAACAGTGCGACGACTGGGCGGCCCAAACAAGAGCGGGCATTTAATAAACGATGCCGTAACTTACAACTCGCATTACTTGTTAGAACAGATTGGTGATTGCAGAACCCCTTTCCAGTTTGTGAGAAGAGACATGCCTAAATGAGGATTGTTGCTCTGATTTGGCCTGCACAGCCAGTCAGGTGAACTCGTCACTTCAAAATGAATAAAGCGCTGGGAAATCTGCAAATTCCGTGTCCCGTCTCTCCTGCTATGGTCTTCCCCTGTATGACATCTGGCATGGCATAGTGGTCAGAAAATCAGAGTGGGACCTGGTGGATCCAGATTTGAATCCCGACCCTGCTGTGGAAGCTTGCTGGGGGATCTTGGGCCAGTCACTTCTCTCAGTCTAGCCTACCTCACAGGGTGGTTGTGAAGATAAAATGGGAGGAAGAAGAACAGTTTGGGGTTCTTACCTTTCTCTCCTGTAAGGTCACTCGGGTGGCTTACAAGCTCCTTTCCCTTCCTCTCCCCACAACAGACACCTTGTGAGGCAGGTGGGGCTGAGAGAGTTCAGAGAGAACTGTGACTAGCCCAAGGTCACCCAGCAGGAATGTAGGAGTGCGGAAACACATCTGGTTCACCAGATAAGCCTCTGCCACTCAAGTAGAGTGGGGAGTCAAACCCAGTTCTCCAGATTAGAGTGCACCTGCTCTTAACCACTATACCACGCTGGCTCTTATAAATGGCCCATAAATGAAGTAAACAAAAGTATCTTGAGGTCTGGGATGGGCCAAAGTGGAAGAACAACTCTCTTTGGCGCCTGGCTGTACTAAATAACCTAGACTTCTTGTGTCGGGTTAATATATCCCCGTTTTACCTGCCCCACCCGCTTCTATCAAAGTTTCCCGAACAAACTGCCCTCTTTCGCCTTGACAGCTGGTGGAAATGTTGAGATCGCTCCTTCCTAGCTGAGACTTTTTAAAAATAACAGTTCTTTTCCTCCCCGGAGCTGGGAGGCAGACCCAGCAGCTGGGAGTCAGCCGTCCAGATTCTTGCGTTAGCAGAAAACGGGTCCAGCAGGAAATGCGGGCCTCTCGGCTTGGTTTGCAGAAATTCGGCTCCCAGCTTGGCTGTTCGCCTGAGCATGATTAAGGCTGGGCGCAAATTCGACAAGACGCTGCTTACTTCTTGGTAAGCACAGCTCCTTTGGGGAGTCGCTTCCCAGGTTAGGGGGGAAGCCCAAGAACAAACAGCAAGCGAGGGTGCCTTCCCGGTTTCCTCGGCCCCAAACTGGACAACTGAATTATTTAATTTCCTCCTCCTCCTCTTCTTCACTCTCTCCCAGATTTGGCGAAGCCTCCCCTAAGTGACGGAAGAGACTCGGAAGAGCCGCAGATGCAGACGCCCCAGGGAAACCCGTTGGTGGTCCCCCATACTCTGCCGGAGCTGCTGGGCAAAGACACGGTGCAGGTGGAGCTGATCCCAGAGAAAAAAGGCCTTTTCCTGAAACATGTCGAGTACGAAGTTTCGAGCAAGGTAAAAACCCGTCCAGGTGGCTTGCAGAAGGGCTGGGAACCATTTTCTCCATCGGTCAACTCATTCTGGGGGTCAGAAACTGTGACATCTGCTTGCCGGAGGCATATGCAGCTTCAGCACTGATATTTGGAGGTGGGGGAGATTTCTATTAAGGGGGGGGGTTTGTCTGGAAGGAGCCGGGCAGAGAACTCTGTCATGCCGCCCCTTGTGCAGTGGTGGGATCCAAACATTTTAGTAACAGGTTCCCATGGTGGTGGGATTCAAACTGTGGCGTAGCGCCAACGGGGCTGGGCAGGGCATGACGGGGGCGTGGCCGGGAATTCCGAGGGCGGGGCATTCCTGGGCGGGGCTGTGGCAAGGACGCAGCCGCTGTGCCGGTCCTTGGGGGGGAAACAAATGCACGCAGGCGCAGGCTGCCACGCACGCCGGTGCACCTCCTGCTAGACTGCTTCAAGTTCTGCGCGCTACTGCTGAGAGGAGGGGCGTAACTAAGGCAAAAATCACGGGGGCAAAATCACCCATTAGTAACCCCCTCTCGGCACACACAAATAATTAGTAACCTACTCTCGGGAAGCTGTGAGAACCTGCTGGATCCCACCTCTGCCCTTGTGTGTCATTTTGGAGTCATGATTTTGGTGCAGCAACACTTTTGCTGGGCTTGGGGTACCTTGCTAGGGGTGTGGATGAATACAGGACATCTGGAGACCGCTGCTGGGGGGGGGAGACAAAATTGAAAGCTTGCCTATTCTATTTGCTGCAACCCAATGGCCCATCTGTCAATGGGAAAGCAGTTTATTTGACTGTAATAAAAACCTCTGGAACATCCCTGATTTGGAAGCACATGCTTCTAAATTGCCTTGCTGTGGCTATCAGGAACCGATCTTTCCCCATCCATTTCTCCAGATATTTTCATGCATTTGCTTCTTTAATTTATTCCTTGAATTCATTTCTACCCACTGGTTTGTTGTGGTTTTATGGCCATATTGTATGGGATTTTATTATGGCTTTTCTTGTAACCCGCCCCGAGGCTGTGGTAAAAGGGAATAAATCTAAATAATAAATAAAATAAACCTGTTCTTTTTCAAAAGCAATTTTCTAAGCTGCTTTGATCCCCAACCGGGGAGAAAAATGGGAAATAAATAAACACAACCGTGCACGAGGTAATAGTAACTGTACTAACTGCCCCCAAAATATACCAAGAAAAAAATAGAATTTCCTTGACTCTGTGATTGTTATTCTGTAGTGATTTGTTTTGTTAGAACTCAGGACGGCAAACGGAATTATATTGTGTGTGACCAGCTAAATGGAACCTCCATGTTCAATAGCACTATGCCTTACTGGGCCAGTTTCTGGGGGGACGATGAGGGAAGAGAAGACTTCTCGCTTTCCCTCTTGCTTCGAGGCTTCTGCCAAGTTTGTGGCTGGTAGTTTTTGGAGGCAACTTGCTGGACCGGGCAGTGCTCCATTCCCGCAAGCTGATTGGCCGCCGCCCTGTCGAAATGCTGAGGCTCCTCCCTCTTTCTCCTCTGCAGCGTTTCAAGTGCTCGGTGTACCGACGATACAACGACTTTGTTGTCTTCCACGAGACGCTCCTTCAGAAGTTCCCGTACCGGATGGTCCCGGCTCTTCCGCCCAAAAGGATGCTGGGGGGTAAGTCGGTGGCCGCATGGCACGTTTTGCACTTGAGGAGGCAGCGGCAGAACATCTGCTTTGAATGCAGAAGGCCCCAGGTTTGAATCCGAGCATCTCCAGTTAAAGGGACCAGGCAGTAGGTGATGGGAAAGATCTTTGTCTGAGACTTGGAGAGCAGCTGCCAGTTTGAGTTAGCAATACTGGCCTTTGTCAACCAATAGCTTTACCATAAGGCAACGTTGTGTGTGTTTGTGTGAAGGTGTCAGACGTTGATAAACTGTAGAGGCCGGCCGGTGAGGGGGAAGCAATTCCTTGCTCAAACTAATCTTAACTTTCTTGGAAACCGCCCAAGGAGTTCTTGGCACTTTCCCGCTGACGTTAGGGCCGCTAGTTCTTTTAACTATCTTCTTCCCTTTTTTGAGCTCAAAAACAGCAATCAGATTAAAATACGCAACAATGACAGGGTGGGAATGAGAAACGTTGCTTGTTTTCCCAGTAGGATATTCGCTTTACACTAGGGAAGAATTCTCCCACTGAGTTATCTCCCTTTCTCACTTCAGCCCCTTCTGCACTTGCAGAATAATGCACATTCAATCCACGTTCACAATTGTTTGCAAGTGGATTTTGTTCTTCCGCACAGTCAAATCCAGCTGCAAAGTGCATTGAAAGTGGATTGAAAGTGCCTTATTCTGCATGTGCGGAGGGGGCCTGAGATTTGCTGGCCGATTATGCGCAAGGTGTTTGCGGCGTGGTGGGGGTGAATGTCCATCGCGGCAAGATTTCTAGTGTGGGCCTGTTTCCTGGAGCCCCGCTTTAACTTTCTGTTCTCTCCGCTGCAAGCGAGAACACTTCTATCACCATTTTAATTTTTGCTTTGCTGCCAGAATGGAGAGATTTGCCACGGAGCACAACTTAGCTCTGGACATCTTCCCTCAGCTCATCCCCCTCCTACTCCCTCCCAATACTGTGAACTTAGAGAAGCAGGAAGGAGCAGGAAAGAGCCAGCAGTATGAAGGGGGAAGCAACAGAGAGGGAACCAGTGTGGTGTCATGGTTAAGAGCACATGGATTCTAATCTGGAGAACCGGGTTTGATTCCCCATTCCTCCGCCTGTGTGGTGGAGGCTTATCTGGTGAACCAGATGTGTTTCCGCACTCCTGCTGAGTGACCTTGGGCTAGTCACAGTTCTTGGGAACTCTCTCAGCCCCACCTACCTCCCAAGGTGTCTGTTGTGGGGAGAGGAAGGGAAAGGAGTTTGTTAGCCACCTTGAGTCTCCTTGCAGGAGAGAAAGGTGGGGTGTAAATCCAAACTCCTCTTCTTCCTCCTCCTTCAAAAATGTGGATCCCAGGTTGTGGAGGGCTCTGAAAATCATAACCGTCCCGTCCAACTGAAGTCAGAAACAGACTGGCAGCCAGGGTTGATTTAATTGGGCAATCTGTCTTTCTTAGTGAGTTGTGTCGCTGGAATGCAGTTTAGGTGGAATGCACAATGCAATTTAAAAACGCTGAAGACAGCATAAAGAGACGTCTGTGCTCAGAGTCTGGATAGGGTAAAAGGGAGAGTTTGTCCTGTTTCTTCGTTTCTGTGGGTGCTGTTGGCATCCTGGGAAATTCTGCAGAAATTCCCGGTGTGCGCCAAGATGCCGAACAATCGGCAGGCAACTGACGTTGTTTTGCTTTTACGTGGGACCCGCGAATCCCCTTTTCTGCAGCGGAAAAGAAAACGAGGAAACGAAGCAAGGTTTATGTGGTAAGAGAAAAGGGAAGCGCTCAGGGGATTTTGTGCGTCTCTTCTATTAAGTGGAAGAGGGAAGCGAAAAGCCAAGATCGTTCTCCGGTCTCTATTGACACACTCCTCTGGAACATTTGTCCTGGAAACTGCTCCTGGTTCCATAAATCAGCCTTCTTAACCTCAAAACAGAAGCCCCTGAGAGCCTTTTCCCCTGAACCGGAAAGGTTTGAGAAGACATCTAGATGGCTGAATGGAAGCATGCTTAGCAGTGGCTAACCACGGGTCTCTCACTTCCTGTTCTGTGTCGGATGCTCAGACGGTTATGCTGGTGGAGTTTCTGTATGCCTTTGTTGAAGGGTTTCCAACATGGCGCCCACTTAAGCCCCTTTCCAGATGCTTACCAACTGTTCCTTCAGTGACTGGAGTCAGATCTTAATAGCAGCATGGTCCCTCAATCATATGGTTCAATGCAACAGGAAGTCCATCTGTGCTACTTGAGTTCACCTTCCTTTTTTGATACCTACTGAATGACTAAGAATCTTCTCCCATGTAAACTTCTCCCATCTACTCTGGTTATATTTGGGTGCCATGCTTTGGTTGCCCTCACCACCGGAAGATATGACAGTTGGCAACCATAAGAACATAAGAACAAGCCAGCTGGATCAGACCAGAGTCCATCTAGTCCAGCTCTCTGCTACTCGCAGTGGCCCACCAGGTGCCTTTGGGTGCTCACCTGCAGGATGTGAAAGCAATGGCCTTCTGCGGCTGTTGCTCCCGATCACCTGGTCTGTTAAGGCATTTGCAATCTCAGATCAAGGAGGATCAAGATTGGTTGCCATAGATCGACTTCTCCTCCATAAATCTGTCCAAGCCCTTTTTGAAGCTATCCAGGTTAGTGGCCATCACCACCTCCTGTGGCAGCATATTCCAAACACCAATCACATGTTGCGTGAAGAAGTGTTTCCTTTTATTAGTCCTAATTCTTCCCCCCAGCCTTTTCAACGAAGGCCCTCTGGTTCTAGTATTGTGAGAAAGAGAGAAAAATTTCTCTCTGTCCACATTTTCTACCCCATGCACAATTTTATAGACTTCAATCCTATCCCCCCTCAGTCGTCTCCTCTCCAAACTAAAGAGTCCCAAATGCTGCAGCCTCTCCTCATAGGGAAGGTGCTCCAGTCCCTCAATCATCCTTGTTGCCAAACCAAATTTGGCACTCTCTCCCTGGTGGCGGGGGGAGACTTCTGTCTCCCTCTGTCTTCGTCTTCCCCCATAGGGTGAAGACTTCTTTAGTTTTGACCCATGTTCCTTCCTTAACTCTTCATAGCTCTCCTTCCTGGTTGTGTGTTTCAATGTCTTTCTGTGTTTATGTGTGCCTGTTAAGTTTTAATAAGATGCTTTCCAAGGTCCAGAACATTTGGAAACATTTTAACGTTCGCCGCCTCGGGAACCTTGATCGGGGTGGGCCAGTAGACTGGGAAATATTTGAAGGGAATTGATAAATAAGAAAGAAATGGTGCAAATCTCATCCTGGCTGGTGGCAAATAGACATTTAGCAGTGAGGGAAGAGAGAGGGAAGAATATGAGAAGTCCAGCAAACAGCTGGCGATGCGGAAATAGGGTTTTGCACAACGCTGGCCAATAATGCGCAGGAAATTATTTTGGGATATTATTTTGGGATGCAAAGGCCTGAGAAATGCCGGGCCTTTCATCTCTCCGGTGAAGGAATTCCAGCGGTCTTCCTTCTTTCCAGCCCGAGTCTTTTTAACAATGCCCAGGGGCGGTTTGGCATGACATGTTTATGGAAGAAGGCATTCCCTCTACCCCGACTGGCCACATGCTGCAAGACACAAAGGAAATTCCATATTTGCATGCCAGAGTACAGACCTCTCAGGGGGAGGGGGGAGGGGGGGACCCCACTCAAGCAGCTGGATGAAAAAAAAATAAACTAATAAAAGCTGCGGTTTGAGGCTGTCGGGAAAGGCGGTTAGAAGGAGAAACCGTTTGCGTGGGTGGCCGGTTCGTGGCATTCTTCTGACCCCCCTGGGGAAATGCCACAAAGGGTCACTTGAAGCTGCCTTATAGAAGAAGAAGAAGAGTTTGGATTTCTATTCCCCCCTTTCTCTCCTGCGGGAGACTCAAAGGGGCTTACAATCTCCTTGCCCTTCCCCCCTCACAACAAACACCCTGTGAGGTAGGTGAGGCTGAGAGAGCTCCGAGAAGCTGTGACTAGCCCAAGGTCACCCAGCTGGCGTGTGAGGGAGTGCACAGGCTAATCTGAATCCCCCAGAGAAGCCTCCACAGCTCAGGCGGCAGAGCTGAGACTCAAACCCGGTTCCTCCAGATTAGATACACGAGCTCTTAACCTCCTACGCCACTGCTGCTCCTACGCCACTGCTCCTACACCACTGCTGCTCCTTATAATGAATTAGACCCTTAGTTTATTGAAATTGGCATTGCCTACTCTGACTGGCAGCCACTCTCCCGAGTCTCTGCCGGAGGTCCTTCATGTCTCCTGGTCCTTTTTAAACAGGGATGTTGGGGATTGAACCGGTGACTTTCCGGTTGAGCCCGTGAAGCTCCCTTCTGCTGAGCCAGACTACCGGCCCATCTATGTCTGTATTGCCTGCTCTGACTGGCAACCGCTCTCCACAGTCAAAGGCAGAGGTCTTTTACATCACCCAGTGCCTGGCCCTCTGGGGTACTAAAAGATCGGCTGCTCGGCCTTTAATGCCAAGTAGATCATGGGCAGGCTGCCTCCATCCTTGGCTCGGTTCCCTCTCTAATGCCGTTTCCGCACTGCCACGATCGGGGTGTGTGTCGGCATAAATGACACTGATGCACCCCCCAGGGACTGTTCCCACGAACAGTCCCGGTAGGGGCGGGGAAGACGGCGCAGCGCCTTCCCTTCCCTCTGACCTTCCGGCGCGTTGCCCAGGCCAGGGGACACGCTCCCCTGCCCTGCGCGACAGCTCTGGAGTCGCAGGGCAGGGGGGGCGTGTCCCCAGGCCTGGACAATGTGCCGGAAGGTCAGAGGGAAGGTAAGGCGTTCGGGAAAGGGGGGGATGGCGTCTTCCAGCTGCTTCCGTTCGAATGGCAGTGTTTGGAAGCCGCTGTTTCCGAAATACCTCGCCCAGGGAGTGAGGTTCGGAAATAGCGGCTTCACGCCGCTCAGGGGTTGCGAGGCTGCCACCGCCGCCGCCGCCGCCGCGCCGTGTGAACCCCTCTCCAGGTACGCTGTTTTTAGTGTCCCTGGGTCGCTGTATTCCACCCGTGCGGAAACAGCCTCCGTGTAGCTATAGCAGATACCCGCTTCAACGTTGTCGTGAGCCCTGTCGGCACCCTTTTTTCTCTCCCTCCCCCTCAGCCGACCGAGAGTTCATTGAAGCGAGGCGTCGAGCGTTGAAGCGTTTCATCAGCCTGGTGGCGAGGCACCCTCCGTTCTCAGAGGACGTCCTCCTCAAACTGTTCCTCTCCTTCAGTGGCTCTGTGAGTTCTATAAACTGCTGGGTTTGGGGTCCCCCCCCCAACCATATAGATAGGCTTCATGCCCCAGGGGGACACCAAGTGTGGTCCCTTCCCTAATTGTGACCGGCCTGATAAAAAAAGTTTTGGGGAACTCCAAAGCATGTCCATTTTTTTTTAAAAAAATGCTACATAGACAATGAGGTCTAACCAATGCAGAATAAAGAGGTACAATTACATCCCTCAATTTAGACTCCATACTCCTATTGATTCAGCCCAGAATCGCATTGGTTTTCTTGGGCGCCGCATCACACTGCTGGCTCATGTTCAGTTTGTGGTCTACTAAAACTCCCAGATCCCTTTCGCATGTCGTGTTGTCAAGCCAGGTGTCACCCATCCTATATCTGTGCGTTTCATTTTTTTTTTGCCTAAGTGGAGTATCTTACATTTGGCTTCTGTCTTTCTCGCTCGTTCCCTCTCCTGCGAGTCCCCATTTGTAAGATTAAAATCATTAAAATTGTCAGGAGAATTATCTGACTGGGTCTCCCTTCTTCCCTGCTTTAAGACCGATTTTTGTCTCTCTTGTTTTCCTAGGATGTTCAAAACAAACTGAAAGAGCTGGTCCAGGGCGTGGGGGACGAATTTATGATCTGCAAATTCGCCACCCAAGCCAAGGTATTACCTTCCTGCCCCTGGGATGCTTTTGACCTGCTTGGGGGTTTACCCGCGTGGGAAACCTTTGAGGGCTTTGCTTCCATCGCTAAGCAAACGCCGGCTGTTGTTTGGCTAGCGGTTCAGGCCAATTTCTGCTCAGCGCAAATAAAACATCGTGAGGGTGTTACCACTGAGAAGGCCCTGCCAGAGTCGCGCTTCCTCGGCCTTTAAACACCGTCGCCTCCCCCCTGGCTTTCTCCCTTTGCCACGTGTTGTTTGCACCTTTCAGACCGCTGTCCGAAGCCTTGCAGGATCGGTCAGCCCTACCCTCGCGCTCTCCCGTAGGATTTCCTGCCCGCCGACCTCCAGCTCCAGTTCGCAGCCAGCAGGGAGCTGATCCGAAACGTCTACAACAGCTTCTACAAGTTGCGGGACCGGACGGAGCGGATCGCCGCCCGAGCGGTCGACAACGCCGCCGACCTCCTTATATTCGGCAAGGAGCTGAGGTTAGGACAGGACGGGCAGTGGGCAAGTCTCTCTTGTGGCAGTCTTGCTTACGGGGAACCTTGGAAGAGTGGAGGGTTGTGAGTTCAGGTTCCTGTTTTTGGAACAGCCAAATTCCAAAACTGCATTTTCGTTGATTCTAAAGGCAACGAGGGACGGTGTTGTGTGTTTTTTGGGAACACAAAGTTCTTCCTAAGAATGAGAGAGAACCAGCGTGGTGTAATGGTTAAGAGCAGCGGCCGCTAATCTGGAGAACCAGGTTTGATTCCTCACTCCTCCACGTGAGCGACGGACTCTTATCTGGTGAACTGGATTTGTTTCCCCGCTCCTCCACATGAAGCCCGCTGGGGGACCTTGGGCTAGGCACAGTTCTCTGTGAACTCTCTCAGCCTCACCCACCTCACAAGGCGTCTGTGGTGGGGAGCGGTGGGAGGCGGTTGTAAGCTACTTTGAGAGTCTTTACAGGTAGAGAAAAGCCAAGTATAAAAACCAACTTATCTTCTTCTTGGTCCATTGTCACTTTGACAGCTGCAAATTTGGATTTATACTCTGCTTTTGTCAACCGTAAGGTAGCTTACAAACTCCTTTCCCTTCCTCTCCCTACAAGAGACACCTTGTGAGGCAGGTGGGGCTGAGAGAGTCCAGAGAGAACTGTGACTAGCCTAAGGTCACCCAGCAGGAATGTAGGAGCGGGGAAACACATCTGGTTCACCAGATAAGCCTCTACCACACATGTGGAGGAGTGGGGAATCAAACCTGGCTCTCCAGGGAGCAGCAGTGGCGTAGGAGGTTAAGAGATCATGTATCTAATCTGGAGGAACCGAGTTTGATTCCCAGCTCTGCCGCCTGAGCTGTGGAGGCTTATCTGGGGAATTCAGATTAGCCTGTACACTCCCACACACACCAGCTGGGTGATCTTGGGCTAGTCACAGCTTCTCGGAGCTCTCTCAGCCCCACCCACCTCACAGGGTGCTTGTTGTGAGGGGGGAAGGGCAAGGAGATTGTCAGCCCCTTTGAGTCTCCTGCAGGAGAGAAGGGGGGATATAAATCCAAACTCCTCCTCCTCTTCTTCTTCTTCTTCTTCTTCTTCTTCTTCTTCTTCTTCTTCTTCTTCCTCTCCTCCTCCTCCTCCTCCTCCTCCTCCTCCTCCTCCTCCTCCTCCTCCAGATCAGAGTCTGTCTGCTCTTAACCACCACACCACACTGGCTCTCTGTGTATTTATTTTGAATACCACTTCAACCATGGAAACTGCTGGGTGCAGTCCCATTCTTAATCTACCCCGCAGGGTTGTTGTTGTGAAAGCGAAACAGAGGACACAAGAATGGTGTATGTCTCTCAGATCCCCCCTGGGGAGAAAACCGAGGCGTAAACATCTAAATATCAATAAAACGAGAGGGTTTTGTGGAAATTCATTCCTGGATCCTAACCGAGGGGGCTTTTCTTCTTGCAGCGCGCTGGGGTCCGACACAACCCCTCTCCCTTCCTGGGCTGCTCTGAACAGTAGCGCTTGGGGCAACCTCAAGCAAGCGCTGAAGGGCCTTTCGGTGGAGTTTGCGCTGCTGGCGGACAAAGCGGTGCAGCAGGTGAGCCTCCCGCGGCACCTCGTGTCTCCTTGTAGGAGCAAGGTAACGATCCCAGTGACGGCAAGGCTCGGAATGGCGTCTCCCCAGCCTGGTTTGCGCCAAGTGGCCAAACTTTGAGAGGCCGAACCCCGAAACACCGAGAGGCCGAACGGGGGCTGAGCCACGTTCAGGAACTGTCCTCCTCGTTCCCCGCCACCTGGCTTCCAGCTTGTCTTTTCATTCACCCTCTTGCTTCCTAGGGTAAACAAGAAGAGAACGATGTGGTCGAAAAGCTCAACCTTTTCCTGGACTTGCTCCAATCCTATAAAGTGAGTTCCCCCATCTTTATTTATTTATTTAATTTAGACCAGGGGTCCCCAAACTTTTTAAACCGGGGGCCGGTTCACTGTCCCTCAGACTGTTGGAGGGCCGGACTAAAAAAAAAGCTATGAACAAATTCCTACGCACAAATGATTGTGAAATGTTTGATTTCACCTTTCAGCCTTTCTGTCATGGTCTATTTTTAGAACAGTGGCCAAAGTATGTCAAGTACAGGGTGGGCTCCAAATATTGTTGGGGAGGCTGTGGAATACCTTCCCCCGTAAAAAAAAAAAAAGCAGAACTTTCCCAATGAAGCATTCCATCTAACCCAGGATCAGGTATCTTCCTGGGTTCTTTCCTCCCTAGCAGCCAGCGAGCGGATTCGCCAGCCTGGCTGATGCCAATGGGAGTGAGGCGGAACAGAAAGCCTGAGAGCAACACATGGAGTAGCCGAGAGGGAAGGGCGGAGCCGGCGTTGCCACATGTAAGGTTTCCAACTCTGGGTCAGAAAATGCTTGGAGATTTGGGGATTGCCATCATGTAGCAACTGCAATCCCAACAGCCCCGTTGGGGCGGGTTCCTCCTCTCCCTGTAACTACTGCACATAAGATGGAGCCATTGCCGCCATGCCTGGTGGGCCGGATACATGCCTTCAGAGGAATTTTGTGGCTGGCCCCGAAAAGACGTTGGGGACCCCTGATTTAGACTTTAGACTTTAGACTTTTATAACGCCCTAACCCCGAAGGGCTCCGGGCGGTGCACAACATATAATAAAATACAGTCATAAAACCATCATAATTTAATTAAAATCTTTAAAAGCAGCGAAAGACTAACTGTAATACTGATAATTATAGGTGTAAGTGGCGCCCAGCTACCTATTATTAAATCCTTTCCCAAAGGGAGGATTGGTGAGTCCCCTCAGATAGTATCAGGCCCAGATGTAAGAGGGGGGGGAGGGGGGCACCATCAGCAGCCGGTCCCTCCAAAGGCCCGGCGGAACAGCTCCGTCTTTCAGGCCCTGCCAAGTGAATTCCAATTCTCCGAGATCCATGTGAGGGAGCCTCGGACAGCTGGTGGGAGAGCGTTCCACCAGGCCGGGGCCAGAGCCATGAAGGCCCTGGCCCGTGTGGAGGCCAGCCGGCATCTTCCGGATGGCGCGTGAGCAAACTGCTGAGAAAGAACTTTTGGAAGGATCCGCACTGGGCAAAACAGGCCAGCGACTCTGTTTAGATCCTGAGGCCCCTTCCGCACATGCAGAATAAGGCACTCTCAATCCACTTTCACAATTGTTTTGCTCTTCTGCACAGTAAGATCCAGCTGCAAAATGCACTGAAAGTGGATTGAAAGCGCATTATTCTGCATGTGCGGAAGGGACTAAAAGGAGTGGATAATTTGCACCTTTCTCAGGCTGCAGGGGTGGGGTCTCAAGGTGGTCCAAAATTCCGCCGACAGACCCAGAATTCAATCCCTTGACACAAATGTCCATATATTTGGAGAACAGTTCAAGTGGCGGACTAGGAGGCCAGGTGCGAATCCCTGCTCTGCCATAGGGGCAATCTTGGGGCCAGCCACACACACTATTACTCAAACCTACTTTGCAGGGTTGTTGTGAGGATGAAACAGCGGAGGGTGATGTAAGCCATCTTGGGTCCTCAAGGAAACAAACAAATATTTGCTTCCTTTTCTCGCTGCCACTACTCTCGGCTCGTTGCTGAGTTTTCACTAGGCAGAGCTCACAAATGTTCGAGTTTATCTCAACGGTCTTAAGGATCAGAGTCTGTAAAGATAAAACTAAAATGCCTAAATGTCATTTGCCGTGCTTGTTTCCTCTTTTTCCTTCCACCTCCGTGTGAGGGAGACTCGGGCGAGGGCGGGGAAAAGGATGACCTGGTTTTTCTCCTTTGCCCTGCCAGGACTTGTGCGAGAGGCACGAGAAGGGCGTCTTGCACAAGCATCAGCGGGCGTTGCACAAGTACAGCCTGATGAGGCGACAGATGATGAGCGCCACGGCTCAGAACAAGGAGCCGGAGACGGTGGAACAGCTGGAGTCTCGAATAGTGGAGGTACGATCGGGTGTGTTTGTGCAGGCCGGCCGGGGATGCCCTAGAGCAGCGGTTCTCAACCTGTGGGTCGCGACCCCTTTGGGGGTCGAACGACCCTTTCACAGGGGTCGCCTAAGACCGTTGGAAAACACATATTTCCGATGGTCTTAGGAACTGAGACACAAATAATGTCATGGTTGGGGGTCACCACAACATGAGGAACTGTATCAAAGGGTTGCGGCATTAGGAAGGTTGAGAACCACGGTCCTAGAGGGGCTATTCCCCTATTTGGGACCCGAAGAGTCCAAAAGTCATCAAAATTCCAGACTTTTCTTTATCTGGGTTTTTAAAAATGAAATAACGTTTATTTCGCTAACAACATTCACAGAGAAGGAGGATTAAAAGAATTTTAAAAAAGAGTCAACATAGACAGACATCCCAATTAAAAAAAAAAACCAATTGTAATCATATCTGAATTAAGTAGGAAGTGGATCTGTGTTTCTAATCTTGTAAGCTTCTTAATCGCATTAATAAACATGAACTAACGGTAACTTGTATCCTGAAAAGGGACAACCTTTCGTCATTCATCAGTTGAACAATCTAATTAATTTTCCCTGCGTTCTCATTGATTGCATTTAAAAAGGAAATGAATGAGCAAATTAATATAATTTTGTGTACACAGAAAAAAATATTGCAACATTTCAAAAAGTCTTTGCTCTAATCAGGTTATTTAAATGGTATTTATACTTCACTTGAAATTATCTGTCTCTTATCTGTCTATCTGTCTACCTACTTACCTACCTACCTACCTACCTACTTATCTACCTGATGAATAACCATGATTCTACTGTCTGAATTGGTAGCTAATTTTTTATTAGAAGTTTTACAGAAACAATAGTTGTTTTGTCCCTGTCTCTTCATTTTGTATCTTCAAAATATATGTATGCATGTATATATATATTTGTGTGTGTTTGTGTGTGTGTGTGTGTGTGTGTGTATATATATATGTTTGTATGTGTGTATATATATGTATATATGTGTGTGTATGTATGTATGTGTGTATGTGTGTATGTGTATGTGAATGTGTATGTGTATATGTGTGTATATATATATGTGTGTGTGTATATATATATATAAATTTTGTTATAACTTTTATATATTACGATTACAGTTATTCTTATTTAATCTAGTGCCAATAAAGGCTAATATATATATAAAAATAACCATGTGTATGCCTAAGTAGATGCTTCTATTACATAATACTTAAAATCCAGCTCCTTTTATCTGGGTTTTTAAAAAGTAATTTAAAACAATAATTTAACAAGGTGCTTTCATTCTTTATGTCCCAGAAATGACGTTTATGTCCCAGAAATGTAGCTGTGGCACAGGTTGGCATATGACAGAACTCTTTTGCCATCTAAGCCCCTTCCGCACATGGAGAATTAATGCGCTTTTAATCCACTTCCAATGCACTTTGCAGCTGGATTTTACTGTGCGGAATAGCAAAACCCACTTGCAAACAATTGCAAAAGTGGATTGAAAGCGCATTATTTTGCATGTGAGGAAGGCACCCTACATTCCGTCTCATCCTCTTCCTCCTCTACAGCAAGAGAATGCCATACTGACAATGGAGCTGCGGAATTATTTCTCCCTGTATTGCCTGCATCAAGAAACCCAACTGATCCATATTTACCTGCCGGTCACTTCTCACATCCTGGGGGCCTTCGTCAACTCTCAGATCCAAGGCCACAAAGAGGTGAGCGCGACCCCCACACGGTCCCTCGTCTCGCGAAGTGACGGATGTATGGTTTATCGTTCAGGTTTCCAGGCCGGGGGGGGGGGGGTGAACGTTTCCCGGATTCACAGCTGATTCCAGACAACAGTTGTCCTGGAAAAACATGATAGCTGTGTGGAATAGACTGTATGGTATTGCACTCCACTGAGATAAATGCTACCTTCCCAGTTTCTAACCCCCAAATGTCCAGGAGGTTCGCAAACTGGGGGCCCTTCCGCACATGCAGAATAATGCACTTTCAATCCACTTTCAATGCACTTTGCAGCTGTGCAGAATAGCCAAATCCACTTGCAAACACTTGTGAAAGTGGATTCCCTTTTGGCCTCCAGTAGAGATGGCTCCCCTCTCGATGTAGGCTTATTTAAACGAAGAAGAGTTGGGTTTTTATACCCCGCTTTTCTTTAGCTTGAAGGAGTCTCAAAACAGCTTACAACTGCCTTCCCTTCTCTTCCCCACAATAGAAACCTTTCGATGTCAGTGAGGCTGAGAGGGTTCTGGGAGAACAGTGACTTGTCTGAGGTCACCCAGCAGGCTTCATGTGGAGGAGTGGGGAATTGAACCCAGTTCTCCAGATTAGTGGCTGCTACTCATGTCAAGGGGAATAAAACCCGGTTCTGCAGATTAGGGTCCGTGGTTCATGTGGAGGAGTGGGGAATTGAACCCGCTTCTCCAGAGTCTGCTGTTCTTAACACTGCCCTGTGCTACCTCTCATCATTAATGCGTTTCCAATGTGGGGCCTGCTTCTCGGAGCTCTCTCAGCCCCACCTACCTCACAGGGTATTTGTTGTGAGGGGGGAAGGGCAAGGAGATTGTAAGCCCCTTTGAGTCTCCTGCACGAGAGAAAGGGGGGATATAAATCCAAACTCTTCTTCTTGTTCTTGTTCTTGTTCTTCTTGTTCTTGTTCTTCTTGTTCTTGTTCTTGTTCTTCTTGTTCTTGTTCTTCTTCTACTACTATGGGTCTATTGTTTGTACCGGCTAAGCCAAAAGGTCAGAATTACCCTCTGGCCATTGACCGGTTTTGTCCTTTCCAAGTAGAGTTTTCTCAAAAACCAAATTTAGTTCGGGTGTTTTTCTGTGGATGTATTTTTCCCCTCTCGGCCAGAGCTTCGGGCTAAAGGCTCGTAAGAAAAAGAAGCAATTGCCAGGCACACACACAAAAAATTACTTTCAGGTTGGAAAAAAACAATTCGGGATCTTCTGCGCACCGAGCCGCTCTCTCCGAAATCAAGCCAAACATTTCAGGACTTCCCCTATTAGCGACTGTTTTGATTTTGACCCCCCTGGTGCACTTTTCCACCTTGACCAAGCAATCGATGCTCTTTTCTGCCTTCTAGATGAGCAAAGTCTGGAATGAACTGAAGCCCAAACTGAACTGCCTCTTCGTTGGATCCGGCAACACGCCAACTTTGGCACCCCAAGAGAGCACCTTCTTTTCTAGTTAATTCCTTAGGATGCCGGGGCGGGGCAGTCAGGAAGGGGAGCAAGCCATATGGGATTGGAACATACCGCTGCTCGAAGGAATCGCCTCGTTGGCTAGCCTCGTATTTTACTATTAATATATTTTTGCTGCTTTGAACTGCTCTGTGATTGATGGGCTGGCTGGAAATGTGAGCGTGCAAATAGAGAGATTTTTTCTCTCTCTCTCCTCTTTATTGTTTTTGGGACTGCACTTTTCCCCTTGAGTTTTCTGTCACTAATATCCTTAGTCCCGTTGTTTGAACAGACTCGTCAGCTTGGCGTCTTCTGAAGTGCCCAATCAGGAACGAGGAAAGGAGCGAACCACCAAAGGGCCAAATTTGTACCTGAGCCTCGCGTGCTTTGCCAGCTCTCAAACGAAAATGTGGGCAGATACGAGATGTTAAAGGCTGTTTGAAACATGCCCCATTTAGTGTTAGGAGGCAAGATTAGGAGGAAACCTTACACCCCTGTTCCCTGTTTTGACCCCCCCCCCCAGATTTAGCTGCTGTGTGAAACAGGATGCCGTACTAGATGGACCACCAGTCTGATTCAGCAGGGCTCTTCTGATGTTCTTATGAAGGCCTCAGTCTGTATGCCCTTTTGTTGAACCTCCAGAGGAACTGGTTGGCCAGTGTGTGAGACAGGATGCTGGACTAGGTGGATCTCTGGTCTGATCCAGCAGGGCTCTTCTGAGGTTCCTATCAAGGAAAGACCTTGGCCTCCATGCCCTGTTGGTGGACCTCCAGAGGAACTGGTTGACCACTGTGTGAGACAGGATGCTGGACTAGGTGGACCTTCACTGGTCTGATCCACTAGGGCTCTTCTGAGATTCCTATCAAGGAAAGATCTTGGCCTCCATGCCCTGTTGGTGGCCCTCCAGAGGAACTGGTTGGCCACTGTGTGAGGCAGGATGCTGGACTAGGTGGACCTCTGGTCTGATCCAGCAGGGCTCTTCTGAGGTCCCTATCAAGGAAAGACCTTGGCCTCCATGCCCTGTTGGTGGACCTCCAGAGGAACTGGTTGGCCACTGTGTGAAACAGGATGCTGGACTAGGTGGACCTTCACTGGTCTGATCCACTAGGGCTCTTCTGAGGTTCCTATCAAGGAAAGATCTTGGCCTCCATGCCCTTTTGTTGGACCTCCAGAGGAACTGGTTGGCCACTGTGTGAGACAGGATGCTGGACTAGGTGGACCTCCACTAGTCTGATCCAGCAGGATTCTGATGTTTTTGTGAAGGCCTTGGCCTCTCTGCTCTGTTTGTTGACCACTGTGTGGGACAGGATCCTGGAACAGACAAGACCGATGATCTGATTGGGGGGAGGGGTTCTCTTTTTTTCATATTCTTACGTTCCTCTGTGTAGGAACATACCAGGTGCTTCTATTTCCCCTACTGGGGTCCATAAGCTATAACACACCAGCAAAAGCAATCATACTCCAACCTGTTAAGTGGGCCCACATACTGGAAAAAAATTACACTTCTGTTTGTCTCTGCAGGAAGACCAAATCTGCCTTTTCTTTTCTATGTTAACACAGCATATATTTTTTGGAAATGTTTATAATGGAGAGCCTGAAAGTGTCAACGTTGTTCTTTGGCCAGAGCAGGGCTCCCCAAAGTGAGAAGGAGAGTGTGGATTTATACCCCACCTTTCTCCCCTGTAAGGAGACTCAAGGTGGCCTACAAGCTTTTAAGGAACTTTTAAGGAACTGAGACTTTTAAGGAAACAACAACTGAATGGAAAACTCCTGGTGTCCTTTTACCGCTGTGCTATAGAGAGTGTCTTAACCGACTGCATCTGTGTATGGTTCTCCAGTTGCACAGTGGCAGATAGAAAGGCGCTCCAAAGGGTGATCACTACTGCACAGAGGATTATCGGCTGCCCTCTCCCCTCCTTGGAAGAACTCTATAATTCCCGAAGCCTAAAGAAAGCCCAAAATATTCTGAGAGACCCGTCTCATCCAGCACACTCTCTTTTTGAACTGTTACCATCCGGCAGACGATAGCAGGTCTTACTGCAAAGAAACTAGGACAAAGAGGCTTAGAGACAGCTTCTACTCTAGAGCTGTGGCTATGCTAAACTCTGCGGCTTCGTGTTGATGTGTTTGGGGCTGTGTAGGGATGGGTGGAGGAAGGGGAAAGTGAGGATGGGGTATGAGTCTGAAATTGTGTGCATCGAGGAATGCTGCTGTAAATTTCGTTGTGCGTGCACAATGACAATAAAATGCTTATGCTTCCTCTCCCCACAACAGACACCTGGTGAGGCAGGTGGGGACTGAGAGAGTTTGGAGACAACTAGCCCAAGGTCCCCCAGTAGGCTTCATGTGTGGGTGTGGGGAATCAAACCGGGTTCTCTAGACTCTGAACCACTATGCCAAACTGGCAACCAGGATTTGTGTGTGTGTTTTAAGGAACCCCCCTTGCAACTATTCAGATAAATTCTATCAAGCCTAGAAGTAGCAATGCCTGTCCGTGTTTAACGCCAGCATGATGTAGTGGTTAAGAGCAGGTGTAATCTGGAGAACCGGGTTTGATTCCACCTGAGCGGCAGACTCTTATCTGGTGAACTGGATTTGTTTCCCCACTCCTACATTCCTACTGGGTGACCTTGCACCAGGCACAGTCTTCTCCGAACTCTTTCAGTCCCACCTGCCTCACAAGGTGTCCTCACAAGGGAGCAGCAGTGGCGTGGGAGGTTAAGAGCTCGTGTATCTAATCTGGAGGAACCGGGTTTGATTCCCAGCTCTGCCGCCTGAGCTGTGGAGGCTTATCTGGGGAATTCAGATTAGCCTGTGCACTCCCACACACGCCAGCTGGGTGACCTTGGGCTAGTCACAGTTCTTCTCAGCCCCACCTACCTCACAGGGTATTTGTTGTGAGGGGGGAAGGGCAAGGAGATTGTTAGCCCCTTTGAGTCTCCTGTAGGAGAGAAGGGGGGGATATAAATCCAAACTCTTCTTCTTCTTCTTGTGGGAAGAGGAAGGGAAAGGAGCTTGTAAGCAGCCTTGAGTCGCGTCCCAGGAGAGAAAGGTGGCGTACAAATCCAAATTATTATTCTTCTCTTCTTCTTTTGCATGCTTTCGTTGGTGGGGTCCCATCCAAGTCCAGACTCTGTTATGAGGTCTGATGAAATAGGGCTATACCATATACCTTCCCTCCTCATGCAGTTGTTCTTATGATGGACCAATCTATATAGCTTTTGGAGGGGGAATATTTATCTACCCTAGTTTGGAGGAAACCAGATCTAGAGAGGGTCTGGTAATCTCATAGTTGTCCACTGCCTGAAGGGGGGTAGGTGGGGAGGGAATAGACCTCAAAAAAGAACTTTCTGTGGGCAGATTCTCAAATGCTGGACTTCTAGCGTTTGCTTCTCAGACAAAGCCTTTGCTGAACAAAAAGGAGACAAGAGGTTTCTTTATTTTTTGCCCCGATCTCTTTGGATTTTTGCAAATTTTAAAGTAGCCAAGATACTTGGGCCCCTTCCGCACACGCAGAATAACGCACTTTCAATCCACTTTCAATGCACTTTGCAGCTGGATTTACTGTGCAGAATAGCAAAATCTACTTGCAAACAATTGTGAAAGTGGATTGAATGTGCATTCTTCTGCGTGTGCGGAAGCGGCCGTGGTGTTTTCTTCCCTCAGTGCTTTGCACAAACAGGAACATGGTTTTTTTTTGGGTTTTTTGTTTTTAATTTTGACAAAGCACTTTATCAAGCTGCAGGAATCAGAGAGCACAATGCTACAGCTGGTAGATGACAAAATGTTTACAGACTATTGACATTCCCATCCCCCCCCCCCCAAATTCTATCAACAAATGTTACAAAGATCTGTATTTGTAAAAGATGCATAAAACTTGTATTAAAGATTATTTCAGTTATAGACGGCTCCGTTATCTTGAAACCAGTGTTAGTAAAGGCGGGTTGGTGAATGTGAGCAGACTTCTGGTATATGTTTTAAATATTTCTTGTACGCTTTTCCCCTGAAGACTCTCCAAATGACAAAATGAAATCCCATGTACCAAGAAGTTTCCCATACACTTTTTTCCATTCCATTCTTTTAAGAATTTACACCAGAAGTGAACAAGAAGCTTCCCAAATAAGATGTAAACCAGACCTGGGCATTATACGGCCCATGAATACATCCTGCCTCGGGCCGGATGACTTGACTGGCCCCCCCAAGCCATGCCGGGGATGAAGGCGTCTTTGAAAACCCCGCAGAAGCCGGTTGCCTTGGCTGCCGGCTTCTGCGGGGCGTTCAAAAGCGCCTCGCCCCCCTGCCTTTTGGCCCGGCCCTCCACAATATTTTCTGTTTCTTATGTGGCCCCATGGAAAAAATAATTGCCCACCCCTGATGTAAACGGTAGCCAGGAAAACTTGGGAAGACAGACCCCTTTCAACAACACGATTCAGAAAAAAACCCCACTAAATAAGGAAATTCCCAGGGACAGCAAAGAGCTCATGATGCTTGGGGGATGTACAAATGTAGACATTGGGAGGAAGGCCCTGAAAGGGGGCTATACCCAGTAACACTGTCAAGAGGGAATCCAGGAACCACACAAAGATGGCAACTGACTATACAAAAGAAGTCTGTGGTTCTCTCCCAAACAGGAATGATTTTATTTTTGTCTGCCTGCAATCCACCCGGGACACAATTAAGTCCACTTTGAGCTGGAGATAAAGACTTTTGAGTGGCTACAATGGCTTGCCCCTTGGCCCTGTTGCAGAAGGGTGTGCCGGCTTGGAGGGACTGCAGAGTTCTTCCCTGCCTCTTTCCAGGTGTATCTCCTCCACCTCGTCCAGGGTGTAGTCGACGATCCTGTCGTGCCCCTCAAACTTAAAATATCCGACAAACGGCTTATTTTGGAGGAGCAAAGGAAACCAGTAAGTGTCATCTGGCCACATTTCCTTGAAAGGCACCCGGTCCAGTTCAAACCACTGTGGACGCATTTCTGCAAAGGGGGAAAATAATATAATAGATAAGCAAAATCAGGGTTCCCTCAAGCTCAGGGAGGCTGGGGAGAAAAGCAAGATACAAATAAAGAGAATAGAAGAAGAGTTTGGATTTATATCTCCCCTTTCTCTCCTGTAAGAAGACTCAAAGGGGCTTACAATCTCCTTGCCCTCCCCCCCAAAAACAAACACCCTGTGAGGTAGGTGGGGCTGAGAGAGCTCCGAAGAACTGTGACTAGCCCAAGGTCACCCAGCTGGCATGTGTTGGAGTGCACAAGCTAATCTGGTTTCCCAGATAAGCCTCCACAGCTCAAGTGGCACAGCAGGGAATCAAACCCAATTCTCCAGATTAGAGTGCACCTACTCTTAACCACTACACCATGCAGATGCGTAAATGCAGACGTGCAACCAGGAGGGACGGGCCAAACGATTTGGCTCAACCCGGGCCGTGAGCAAAGACTGTTTTAATTGGTCGCTGTTTCTCAACCACGTTCTTACCATCGCTTTCCGTGGGCTCTCCTTGGACACTGTCAGCTCGGAAGATGTGGACTTCCATCAGCTCGGTGTCGCCCGTGAATTCAAAAGTGATCCGGCCCGCCTTTTGCAAGACGTCCACCGTCAGCCCGCTCTCTTCCTGAAGCTCCCTAAGTGACGGGAACGAGCGACATTAACACAGAACTAAGGAACGAGTCAGTGGATGAGTGAAGCTGCTGTCCGAGCCAGACCCTTGTCCCATGAATATCAGTATTGCCTGCTCAGTTTGGCAGCTGCTATTGGGACTTGAGGGGTGTGTGTGTGTTTCACCTGACCGAGGGAGATGGAAACAGCAAAAGCACCCCGTAATTCTTCCCCGTAAAACAGCTAACACTTTTGACAGGCGGTTGCAGAGTTTAGCTGATCTTGTTAATTAGACCTGTCTACGGCATGAATAATGCGGTTAACCGAAGTATCCAGCAGTTCCTCCCATTAAGGATAATAGGGACTCTGGGCAGGACTCCCGACCTCTCCTGGCCGCGTCTCTGACGGGCTCCATTTTTCAAATTAGATTTAACGTTTCAATTAATTACAGACAACCGCCCTGGAACGTGCACCGCTAGCAGCAACGGGCCGGCCAGACCGCTGCACAAGCCACTAGAAGAAGAAGAAGAAGGAGTTTGGATTTATACCCCCCTTTCTCTCCTGCAGGAGACTCAAAGGGGCTGACAATCTCCTTGCCCTTCCCCCCTCACAACAAACACCCTGTGAGGTAGGTGGGGCTGAGAGAGCTCCGAGAAGCTGTGACTAGCCCAAGGTCACCCAGATAAGCCTCCACAGCTCAGGTGGAAGAGTGGGGAATCAAACCCGGTTCCTCCAGATTAGATACACGAGCTCTTAACCTCCTACGCCACTGCTGCTCCCTTAGGTTGGCTTGATCGGGATATCTGGAAATGCCTTTGCATGGATCGCAACTGGTGGCAGGAAAAGAAAGCCTGAATAAAGAAGGGCGCAGACGGATGACCTCAAAGAACCTTTGCTGAATTCATGCGCCGCGGGGCACAGGGGGTCAGCCTGCAATATTGAAGCCAGACAAATTGTCTCGCGTCAAAGCTTTGAGACCAGAAGTTTTTCAGGGTTTGAGCTTTTGAGAGTCAAAGCTCCGTTTGCCAATTATGAGGAAGAATGCGAGCCTCCATATACAGAGGCAGAATACCTTTGAGTTCCAGGGCTGGGAGGCAACATCAGGGGAAGGACTTGGCTTCTATGCACAGTCTGGCCCTCCAGGGCAATCAGTTTGCCACTGAGAGAAACAGTGTGCTGGCCCATGGATAGGGTTGCCAATTCTGGGCTAGGAAATTTTTGTAGATTTTAGGGGATGGAGTCTTGAGAAGGAGGAGGACGAGAAGGAGTTTGGATTTATACCCCATTTTTATCTCCTAGAAGGGTCAGAGAATCATAGACCGCAAGGGCCATCAAGTCCAACCCCCTGCCATGCAGGAACACACAATCAAAGCTCTCCCGACATATGTCCATCTAGCCTCTCTTTAAAAACCTCCAAAGAAGGAGACTCCACCACACTCCAAGATAGTGCATTCCACTGTCGACAGCCCTGACTGTCAGCAAGTTCTTCCTAATGTTTAGGTGGGATCTCTTTTCCTTCACCTTGAACCCATGACTCCTGATACTTGTCTCTGGAGCAGCAGAAAACAAGTTTGTTCCCTCTTTGACGTGGCATCCCTTCCGATATTTAAGCATAGCTATCACATCCATCCTCAACCTTCGCTTCTCCAGACTAAACATTCCCAGCTCCCTGAGCCTCTCTTCGTAGGGCATGGACTCCAGACCTTTTATTATTTTGGTTGCCCTCCTGTGGACATGTTCCAGCTTGTCAAATATCTTTCTTAGATTACCCCAATGTCAGTCCGCAGTCACCCCCTTGAACCAATTAATGGCTGCCATGAAAATGCCAAACTTTTGGTGGATTTATTTGTTGAATTGATGCTTCAGTGCTTGTTGCGATTCTCTATAGATTGTATAATGGATGCTTTGAAAATTTCACCCCCCAAAATAAACACACATTACACAGAATTTATGAAAATAAACTGGGAGGGGGAACAGAGTGAGCTCAGCGAGCCAATCAAATGGAACTGAGGAAGAAGTTTGGGGATGGCACAGAAGGAGATGAGGTGGATTTATGTCCCCCCTTTTTTTCCTGTAAGGAGACTCAAAGGGACTTACAATCTCTTTTCCCTTCCCCCCCCAACAAATATGCTGTGAGGTGGGTGGGGCTGAGAGAGCTCCAAAGAACTGTGACTCGCCCCAGGTCACCCAGCTAGCATGTGTTGCACAGGCTAATCTAGTTCCCCAGATAAGCCTCCACAGCTCAAGTGGCAGAGTGGGGAACCAAACCCAGTTCTCCAGATTAGAGTGCACCTGCTTTTAACCACTACGCCACTGTGCTCCCAGAGATGCAGAAAAGATAGTAAACTGATCACAAGTGAAAACGCTTTGAAACCATTTCAGACTACAGAATCATTTGAAAAGGGTATTCATTTAAAACGTTTGGAGACTGGAAATAAAATATTTTGGGAATGTGGGGGACGGGGGGACGGGACGACAATGCAGAACTCCCTGAAGGAAATGTTTTATTTCCTGCCTCCAAACGTTTTCAAAGGTTTGTGTGGAAAGAGCCTTTAGTTATTTGACGAAGGAAGCATTGACTTTTGAAAGCTTATACCCAGAAAATCTTATTGGTCTCTAAGGAGCTACTGGATTCAAATTAAGCTGCTGCCCTTTGAAATCAAAGGACTATGGACTTCCGTTGGTCTGAGGTCGCAGGAAGTGATCTGAGTTTACCTTCTGGCTGCTTGTTCAATGGTTTCTCCAGGCTGCAACTTCCCTCCAAAGCCGTTCCACCGCCCGGCCCCGAAGCCGCGCTTCTTCATGCCCAGCAGGATTCGATGGGGCTGTACCACCATCACTAGTGTGAAGAGCTTTCTTGTCAACATGCCCGGCTCTCTCTGCAACCAGAAGGCTGTTGATGGTCAGGTGTGGCTGGTGATAAAAGGCAGATCTGCAGACCACGGTAATTGGCTTAGCCGGAGACTCAGGGGACAGCTACGGTTCTACGGTTTTTCTCTCCTGTAAGGATCATAGAATCATAGAGTTGGAAGAGACCTAAGGGCCAATTCCAACCTCCTGCAATGCAAGAATATACAATCAAAGCACTCCTGACAGATGGCTACCGAGCCTCTCCTTGAAAACCTCCAAAGAAGGAGACTCCACCACACTCCAAGGCAGTGAATTCCACTGTCGAACAGCCCTGACTGTCAGGGTCCACAGGGTTTTGCTCCCAATAAAATCCCATCCCTATGCGCAGATCTCATTCCAGCTTAGTGAAGCCAATATTTTGCAAAGGCAATGCAATCCAGGCATTTCCCAACCCAGAGTTTACAGTGTACCCTGGAAAAAACGTAATTGAACATTTATTAGTAAGTTGCACTGTACTCTAGTTTACCTCTTTGGGGGAAACTGACATAGATTGTCGTATTTCACTTTATAGTCTTTTTGTAACATGTTGTTATAGCTAACAGCCAATAGATTGAGTAGGTTGTCCTTTTTGTTTTAAGGAAGGTTTGCACTAATCCTGTGCTTTGTTATGATTTTTTTTTTTTACAGGTCTGAAGTCTGAAAAAGATCTCTGAAGTACCTACCCAATGTGGAAGCAGTATTGCTTTTGATGCACGTCAAAAATGGGCACATTTGAATTATTATCCTTTCTGTTGCACATTTTTGCCCAGATTTATGCAGAGGCGATTTGGGAATGATTCTTGTTTTGATCCAATATCTTGTATCAACTAATGGTCTTGAGACTGTTTCTAAGTTGACTCTCAATTGTTTAGTGTGTGCATTTACTGCAGAGGGGTATGAATTTGGTGCATGCATTTGGTGTAGAGGTGTTCCAGACGCCCCTTCCACAAATGCAGAATAATGCACTTTCAATCCACTTTGCCAGCAGATGAGTTTTAATAGTGGAGAGATCTCCAGGCAACCCACTGGTCTGTTTCTGCAGCCTCTCTTTGGCCCCTTCCACATGTGCAGAATAATGCACTTTAAAGTTGTGCAGAATAGCAAGATCCACTTGCAAACAATTGTGAAAGTAGACTGAAAGTGCATTATTCTGCATGTGCGGAAGGAAGGGGCCAGAACCTCCAGGTAGGATGTGGAGATCCCTTGGAATTACAGCTCCAGATTATAGGGATTAGTTCCCCAGGAAAAAATGGATGCTGTGGAGGCTGGGCTCTATCCACAATCTAGCAGAAAATTAAGTTATAAAGGAACGTCTAATTCCTCCTGGACTTCATCTGCTCCCCAAATTCCCAGCTCCACGCTGCAAACCTCCAGGAATTCCCTATCCCAGAGTTGGCAACCCTAGAGCAGGTCGACTCTGCAGGCAGGATGGCACTGCCCAGAACTGCTGGACATAATCTGCTCCCCAAATTCCAAGCTCCACTCTGCAAAGCTCCAGGAATGTCCTATCCCAAAGTTGGCAACCCTAGAGCAGGTCGACTCTGCAGGCAGGATGGCACTGCCCAGAACTGCTGGTCCTACCTCTTAAGGGTGGCGCTCCAAAGCCCGGCCGCGATCCTCCCTTGCAGGCAGGTCCTCCAGCAAGGCGGGAAACCTGCTCGCGAGGCGGAGCTTAGCCAAGAATCGGGGCGGGAGCAGCCCGGGAAGTGGAGCCGGGGGCCTCATTGGGCGGCGGAAGTAAACAAGCGGAGCTGAGTTTCCGGTCGGGGCACTTTGAGAAACGGACCAAATTGGTCCGGTTGCTATAACTGTCCCCGGCTTTTGTTTCCGGAAGTGGTGGAAAATCGTGGGGCGATGAGCCGGTGAGACTCCCTTTCTTCCTTGATAGAGGAGAGTGGCAGCGTGGGGTAGCGGTTGGAGCGCCAAATCACGGCGGAGGGGCGGATTTAGGACTAGGCTCAATTTGCTGCTTCAGCTCATTAGCTTGGTTGGCCCATATGGAGGTGCCAACCTCCCGGCGGGGGATTTCCCTGGCGTTATAAGTCACCTCCCGACTACAGAGATCAGCTCCCCTAGAGAAAATGGGGTGCTTTGGAGAGTGGGCTGATTGGCATTGTGCCCTGCTGAAGGAGGGATGCCAGCCTCCAGGTGGCACCTGGACACCTACCATTTCCATGCATTTCCAACCAAGCAAGAGCAGTTCTGTTGGGCATATGGCTGCTTTGGAGTGGACTGTGTGATACTGTATCCCATTGACTTCCTCCTTCCTATTGATGCCATCCTCCAGGGGGAACCTGGTCATTCCCTGGAATGCCAGCCCTCTCTGCAGATCAGTTTCCCTAAAGAAAATTGATGCGTTGCAGGGTGGGCTCTGTGGCATTATCATAACCCACGGAGGTTTATATACCTACTGTTATTGGCATTCTTTGCATTTACCTTTCCTGTCGCCTGGGTATAGCAGTTGGGGTTTTGTCCCTTAGAAGAAGCAGAGTTTGGATTTCTACCCCACCTTTCTTTCCTGTAAGGAGACCAATGGGCTTGCAAATACTTTCCCCTTCTTCTCCCCACAACAGACACCTTACAGACTCTGTGGAACTGTAATCCTACCGGGCCCTGGTTTCACTAAACAGAGTGTTCCACCACATGAGGGCCAAAAATGCCCTAGCCCTGGTTGAGGCTAGACGAATCTCTCTTGGATCAGGGATCACCAGCAGATTTTCATTCGCTGATCACAGCGATCCTAAATTCGTTGCCTTTTCTTTCTTAGGTATCGGAGGTTACCAAGCCTTTGGCTCCAGTCCTTACAAATCCATACAGCGTCACGATGTCTGAAAAGCAGAACAGGGGCAGAACACCGTTGGCTGGAGCGGCATTTCAAGGACCCGTTTGTCAAGGAAGCCAAGCAGTTGAACTATCGTTGCCGGAGCGCCTTCAAGCTTCTGGAAATGGATGACAAACACAACATCCTTCGCCCGGGGCTTTGTGTGTTAGACTGTGGCACAGCTCCCGGTGCTTGGGCACAGGTTGCAGTCCAAAGGGTCAATGCTGCTGGCTCGGGTGAGTGCTGTTCAACAGGGAAAGCCAGTTCAGAGGACCCCTTTGCTAGCGTTTAAAACCTGTAGCTTCTGAATTATTAGTTGATGTGAGCGGCAGATGATTAACAGTGACTCTGATCAGTGGAGCCAAACAGTGACAGTCAGAATTTTGACTGCTTCCCCCATTTCAACAGCCATGTCGTACTGCAAATGCTTAAGACAGTATGTGTTTCTCCTCCATTTATAAAGTGTTTTATTGTTCTTAAGTGCATATTTTGGAAATATGGGATTTGGACCTATGACTGTCTCCTCCTTAGACTTCCTTTGAAGGAGAATAGCTAGATTCAACTCCAGGGAGCCAAACTTCCCTGTGCAGGCTCTTAAGAGCTTATACCCCCCCAAAAATCTTGTTGGCATCAAAGGCACTCGCAGATTCAAATCTAGCTCCTCTACTGCCGACCAACATGGCTACTTTCTTGCAAATATCTTCTTTGAAGGAGAATGACTTCCTCTGGTGGAGAAATGTGTTTGTTGCAGGAGGCTGGGTGGAAAATGGGTGGAAGGATCTAACCCTTGGAACCCAACTGAGATGGTACCATCTTTGGTCTGTCGACAGTGTAATAGACCATGTCAACTTCGCAGGTCTATTGGATCAGTACAAAAACAGCAGCAACAACAACAAACTGGCCCGAAGAATGTGGGCGGGGAAGGATGGGGAGGAGCTGAAAAACCCTAAGGAAGTGAAATGCATCCTAATTCCCTTCCCTGCAAAGGGAAGGAAAAGTCACACTTTGCGTGGTTTCGGAAACCACAGAGCTTCTTTGATCTGACAGCACGGTGACTTCGAGAGGCCAAAATGAGTGTATCACCGAAAATCCAACCCGAATGGAATGTGCACTTAATGTGGGTGAAAAACCACAAATGCGTGTTCTTTGACTCTCTGGGCCTTTCCTGGCTCTTGTATCAGAGAGCTTTTCTTGAAACAGAGATGCCAGAAATCAAACCTGGGACCTGATATGTAGAATATTTGCTTATCATTATCCCTGTCATAGTTCTTCCTGCCTGTTTTCTATTTCCCACCTTTCTATTTGTATAAATCATTCTTTGCTTACATTTCTCCACGACTCCTCTAGCTGAAACCCGTATCTTCATTTGCTAGTTGTTTTCTCCTTTATCATTCCCTGTTGTCCCTGTGTATTTTGTCTTGTGTAAGATCCTTGAAAGACTCTAAGCTGCAACGTTAGGGCTTAGGGGATCTCCTAGAATTACAACTAATTTCCAAGTATTGGAGATCAGCTTACCTGGGGTAAACGGCTGCTTTGGAGGGGGGAATTTGTGTACTGAACCCTGTTCAAGTCCCGCCCCTTCCCAAATTCTTCTCTTCCCCAAATCTTCTTGAATTTCCCAACCTGGAGCTGGCTACCGTATGCGATGATAGAGGACATCAGCTATCAACCGCTGTTCGGCCCTATCCAAATGCCGGAGCATTTTTGTCGGGAAGAGGAGTGGCCGAGGAGCTCTCTTTTCTTCCTTGCTGGGGACTTTATTTAACCACTTGGATTTTCATCTCCGGCAAGAGACGGCGAACGCCATCTCTCAGGGACTAGCTCCTAATTCATTAATGTCAGCGAAAATGCTCTGACAGCAGAAAATGTTATTGGCTGATTTTGGAGCCGTGTGCCTGGCCTACTGGAGAGTGTGATAGATGAAGACGATTTCTGAAGTATTGATTGTTACAGAAAGGCCTGCGTTTAAAACAGCTTGTTACAAGGGTGTGTATGGAGGGGGGGAGAGAGTAATGGCTAAAAATAACCTTTATATGATGGGCCTGGACGGATTTATACTCAAGGCATGTGCATCTTTGTGGCCGGAGTGTGCCAGCATGCAGATGGATGGGGAGGGAGGCATGCATAACATTCCTGAAGCACAACCTCAAGACAGAATTCAGAGTTTCTCAGCAAAGCCATGCCCGGATCGTAGCCGTCCACAACGGCTGTTCCGCTGAGGTGGAAGGTGATGGCTGGTATCATCTCTACCAAGCAATGGTAGTCGGTTTGAGGTTTATTATTTATTGGAAATATTTTTGGATTATTTCATCTTTATTAATGTGCCATTAAAAAACAACAACGCAGAGTCAAACTTGAAGAAGAGAAGAAGAGTTTTGGATTCATATCCCCCCTTTATGTCTTGCAGGAGACTCAAAGGGGCTTACAATCTCCTTGCCCTTCCCCCCTCACAACAAACACCCTGTGAGGTAGGTGGGGCTGAGAGAGCTCCAAGAAGCTGTGACTAGCCCAAGGTCACCCAGCTGGCGTGTGTGGGAGTGCACAGGCTAATCTGAATTCCCCAGATAAGCCTCCACAGCTCAGGTGGCAGAGCTGGGAATCAAACCCGGTTCCTCCAGATTAGATACACGAGCTCTTAACCTCCTACGCCACTGCTTTAAGCTTTCACTCTAACTCAAATTCTGCCTTAAATTCAAATAAAGACTTCCCATAGAGGTGGATCTACTTTGGGGTCAGGAAGAAATTTTCTTCTAGGCCAGATAGGCTCTGGGGTTTTTTAACCCTCTTATGGGCATAGAGCAGGGGTCACTAGAGAAATGTGGAAGATGTAGTTGTGAATTTTCTGTGCTTTGCCAGAAGTTTGAGTAGATTACCCTTTAGGTACCTTCCAGCTCTATGTTTCTGCAAATCTTTGATTTTCAAATATGCTTCTCACACTGCCCCTGTTGCGGGAGGAGTATTATTATTTATGAAGATTGTTTGCTTCATTTATACCCAACTTTCCTTCCCAGTGGCAGCGTAGAGCATTCTCCTTGCCCCCGTTTTATCCTCACAACAGCCCTCAGAGGTAGGTTAGGCTGAGAGTGTGCGACTGGCCCCAAGCTTCCACAGTAGAGTAGAAGGTCCCTATTGGCGTAACCTACCTCACAGGGTTGTTGTGAGGATGAAATGGAGGCAGCGAGGAGACTGTAAACAACTTTGTTTTTTTTATTATTTTATTATTTCAACCATATAAAACAATATTACACAATACAAAACTAGTTTACAATAAAACTTCACATAACACATCCATATAACACATATATCTTTTCTTCTTAATTCTTTAACTGGGTGGGAAAAAAAATTCCTTTCTCCACAAATTCGTATCCTATTCCCAAAAATAATATACTTCGTATTTACTACTCCCTAGCAACCTTAATTATATGTCTCTAGTTAGAAAAAAAATATCCATAATATAAGCAAATGTTTTTGTATATATATTCAAATTCATATCCCTTCATATATACTCAAACGTAAATCTATAATCAAATACAAATATATCTATCTTATATCTTATACACTTGCTTTTTTAAAAAAAATTACTATTATATGTATCCAACTAATCTGTTTCTACAGTAGATATTTTTATATTATTATTAATTCACAATTCTTATATTCTCATTAACTATCCTTATGACTTATCCTTTTTACATATTACAGTACTTTACAATGTCTTTACATTCCTTCCTCGTATCCATGAGACTGTAAACAACTTTGAGTCCCCACTGTAAGAAAAGGCGGGGTGTAAATGCAGTAAATAAAGTAGCGTCCTGAATTTTTAGGAAACAGTGGAATGTATGTTGAAATGACTCGCCCCGCTCATGTTTTCGACACTGCTTGTTCCCTAGAGCAAGATGTCCCCACTGGCTTTGTTCTTGGGGTCGACCTTCTTCACATTTTCCCTCTGGAAGGAGCCGTCTTTCTGCCCCATTCTGACGTCACCGACCCAAGCACCCAAAAGAAGATCCAGGAAGCCCTTCCCAAAGGCAAGGCAGATGTTATCCTGAGCGACATGGCGCCCAACGCATCTGGGATCCGAGACATCGACCACCAACACATGATCGCCTTGTGCTT
Organism: Sphaerodactylus townsendi; assembly: GCF_021028975.2. Classification (NCBI taxonomy): domain Eukaryota; kingdom Metazoa; phylum Chordata; class Lepidosauria; order Squamata; family Sphaerodactylidae; genus Sphaerodactylus; species Sphaerodactylus townsendi. The sequence goes on from NC_059428.1 coordinate 145,982,606, forward strand.
GTCCCTGGTGGATCTGGCCCGGTGTGTTTTGGTGCCCGGCGGGACCCTGCTTTGTAAGCTGTGGGACGGTTTGGAAAGCCGCCGCCTTCAGAAGAGATTGACGCAAGACTTTACGGAAGTGAGAACCTTAAAGCCACAAGCTAGCAGGAAGGAATCGTCTGAGATGTATTACCTGGCGAAATCGTACCGGCCTCAGTGTTTTAAAAATGACGCAGCCAGTGCTTAGCATGGTCTCTTAGTCAAAGTTTCAGTGATTCGATTGCCGGGGCCTGTGTGTGCCTCCTTCTATCAGCTGGCAATGTTGTGGAAACTGAAAGCAATGTGGAAGTGGCGAAATTTACAAATTATGTTAGTCCGGATGCCGTCCAAAGGGTAACTTTATGAACTGTAGAAGGGGTGTAGAGATTATCACAATAGATCCACCAATCTGTTTGTACCTGTTGTTACCAGATATTGCTTGCTCAAAGTACCTCTGGTCTAAACACAAAAGACAATGGAGTGCAATTAAGTAACTTGGTATTTTAGCAATAATTGTTTTTAAAAAACCCCGCTCATATTGATTGTAAAGCTGTTAGGAACAGGGAATAGTTTTGTGAATAATAAACAAGTTCAGCCTTGATGTTTGTTTTTGTTCATGGGGGAGTATTCTGGGAAAAGACAAGAGAGCATGTCAAATATATAAGATCAACGCTTAGATTTCGATCGCGTTTCCAGCAAGAGGTGGGTAGGGTCAAGTGGGCTTTGGAAGGGATCATGGCCATGCTGGAGAGAGCAAAAAAGGAAAATGTGCATGAAGAACACATCTTTTCCTGGTTATCCCATGAAAATTGTAGAATCGTAGAGTTGGAAGAGACCAGAAGGGCCATCCAGTCCAACCCCCTGCCATGCAGTAAGACACAATCAAAGCACCTTTGACAGATGGCCATCCAGCCCCTGCTTAAAAACCTCCAAAAAAGGAGACTCCACCGCCCTCCAAGGCAGCGAATTCCCCTGTTGAACAGCCCTGACTGTCTGGAAGTTCTTCCTAATGTTTAGGTGGAATCTAACCTAATTTCTGGAACCCCAGAAAACAAGCTTGCTCTCTCTTCCATGTGAGACTCCTCCCGATATTTAAAAATAAAATAAATTTATTTACTTGAAGTCCTTCTGAGCCTGCTTGGTAGGGAGAGCAGATTGTAAATCTAATAATCACACACACACACGCATATATACATATATAAATGCATAAATGAAGAAGAAGAAGAGTTTGGATTTATATCCCCCCTTTCTCTCCTGCAGGAGACTCAGAGGGGCTGACAATCTCCTTGCCCTTCCCCCCTCACAACAAACACCCTGTGAGGTGGGTGGGGCTGAGAGAGCTCCGAGAAGCTGTGACTAGCCCAAGGTCACCCAGCTGGCGTGCGTGGGAGTGCACAGGCTAATCTGAATTCCCCAGAGAAGCCTCCACAGCTCAGGCGGCAGAGCTGGGAATCAAACCCGGTTCCTCCAGATTAGATACACGAGCTCTTAAATAAAGCAGTTCATTTTCAATCCAGTGCATTTCTTTTTATCGATGCCAAAAACAAAAAACCCTCTTCCGATTTGTTTCGTTTTTTTGCAAGGACAGATCAGTATTGTCTGAATTCAGTTGCGTTTCTGTTATGGACGTCACGGTACGGTGTGGGGGGGGGGGGAAGCAAGTGCGAGGCTCCTCGGAGCATTACGGTAAAGGAGAGGCGGAAGGGAGACTATCTCGCGGGAGCCGGGCGGGGAACTCTCGCGAGACTTGACAGCTGCGGCCAAGGAGGGAGATCCAAGCGAGGGAGAGCGATATGGAGCGGAGAAGCGGCGCGGAGGGATGGGGCGGGTGAGTGCCTCTGAGCATGTCTAGAGTGCCCTCTGCGGGGGATCCCGCTCGGAGCGGAGCAGCCGTTGCGCTCCCCTTTTATTTCTTCCCCCCAGGGAAGCCAGCAGGGCTCTGCCCCGTGCAGCATTTGATGGACAGGTGTCACTCATCCCCAGCCATTCCCCGCCTGCTGCAAACCGCGCAGAGCTGCCTGGCCTTGGGATGACTTCTTTTTTTAAAAAAAAAATGTAATCAAATCTTATTTTTAATTTTTAATTTCAACTCTAGTTCAACTCTAATTGGCCTTGCAAGCTGGACCTTGCTGTTTGCATCCGGGGTGGGACTCTCTTTGCAAAATCTGGGCATGCCTGCTGGGCCAGGTTTTCCCTGCTGAAACTGACACCCATGTTGGAGCCTTAGAACATAAGAACATAAGAACAAGCCAGCTGGATCAGACCAGAGTCCATCTAGTCCAGCGCTCTGCTCCTCGCAGTGGCCCACCAGGTGCCTTGGGGAGCTCACAGGCAGGAGGTGAAAGCAAGGGCCTGCTGCTGCTGCTGAGCACCTGGTCTGTTAAGGCATTTGCAATCTCAGATCAAAGAAGATCAAGATTGGTAGCCATAAATCGACTTCTCCTCCATAAATCTGTCCAAGCCCTTTTTAAAGCTATCCAGGTTAGTGGCCATCACCACCTCCTGTGGCAGCAGATTCCAAACACCAATCACACGTTGTGTGAAGAAGTGTTTCCTTTTATTAGTCCTAATTCTTCCCCCCAGCCTTTTCAATGAATGCCCCCTGGTTCTAGTATTGTGAGAAAGAGAAAAATTTCTCTCTGTCCACATTTTCCACCCCATGCATAATTTTATAGACGTCAATCATAGCCACCCTCAGACGTCTCCTCTTCAAACTAAAGAGTCCCAAACGCTGCAGCCTCTCCTCATAAGGAAGGTGCTCTTGCTTTTAGTTTTTGTCCACTTCCCCCGCCGGGGCAGATTCCTGCAGAGAAAACAACAATTTGCCAAATAAGTTTAGAAGCCAGTGTGTGGTGCGACTCGTGCAGAACTGACATTTGCATTAAGTTGCTAATTTTTAAATTAATTTTTGCATTGCAGGCTGGCAGTTGTTTGGAGCTGTCTCTTTCCGAGGTCGGCTCGTTTCTGCTGGGTTGAGGTTTTCATGCTGAAACGTACAGCCTTGCATGATTCTTGTTTTTAATATTGTCAATTGCCTAGAGCAGGTTTTGTCAATCGCAAGCAACATAGCAGTTTGCCAAACAATGCAAACGCACACGCACATATTAACACACCAAAAGAGACAGAGATTGCTGTCAAGTCTTTCTCCTTACTGTGCATTTCCATTTTATTTGTTTATTCAATTTCTACCCAACCTTTCTGTCCACTGGGAGCTGAAAGGGGCTTGTACTGTTCTCCACTCCTCCATTTTTGCCTTCAAAGCAATCCTGAGAGGTAGGTTAGGTTGCGAGAATAAGATTGGCCCAAGGTCATCCAGCTGGCTTCCATGGCTCAAGTAGGGAATTGAACATGGGCCTTCCAGATATACCACACCACTCAAATACCCATCCAGATCAGAAAAGTAAACAACAGTTAGGAAGTTAGGAGCAGGTGGACTCTAATTGGGAGAAGTGGGTTTGATTCCCCACTCCTCCACAGGAGTGGCAGACTCTTATTTGGTGCACCAGACTTGTTTTCCCCTTCCTACATTCCTGCTGTTTTCCCCTTCCTACATTCACAGTTCTCCCAGAACTCTCTCAGCCCCATCTGCCTCACTTTAAGGTGTCCGTTGTGGGGAGAGGAGGGGAAAGGGGTTTGTAAGCTGCCTTGAGCCTCCTTATAGGAGGGAATAATGGGGTATAAATCCAAACTCCTCCTCCTCCACCTCCTCCTCCTCCTCCTTCTTGTTCTTGTTCTTGTTCTTCTTGTTGTTTTTCTTCTTCTCCTGTCCCAGTGTGCCCCAAGCCTATGACCTGTGATGCTTGAAAACTTATACTCTGAAATTCTTGTCCCTCTCTAGAGTACTACTAAAGTCAAATCTAGCTCCTTAATTGTGTTAATATTAAAATTTTATTTATAAATATTTTAATTTTTATTAATAATAAAATTTTTATTAATATTAAATAATACAATTTAATAAAAAGAAAGGAGTTAACAACCTGTAAAAAACCCCGCCCCCCAACTTATGTTGTCTATCTATTTGCAAACCTTGGCAGGTTTTAATCTCCAGGGATCCCGTCTCGCGTCCGAGCGACAACTTCTAGTTTCCGCAGATATGCTTCCAGTTTGGGAAGGCTGCTTTAAGTATAACTGGCCAGGCGTGTAAACCTTTTCTCCGTGAAAAAAATTAACTATCCTTTTTGTTTTGTTTTTGTTTTGCAGAACCATGGAAGAGGCGGCGGATAACACATTGGTCTTATCTGTCATTAAGCATTTGGATAATTTCTTGGCTCCGTCCACTGGCGCGAGACAGAGCTCTTTGAATGCGCAATATCAGCAGATGATGGAGGTAAAGGGCGTGGGGTCTCATAACAGTTCTACGTGGTGGTGATTCTGAGCAGGGCAAACAACTTTGCCCATTGTGTCAAGTGGGGGTCCCCAATATTATGCTCGTGGGACCCTTGACACGCACTGACACCGTTCCGGATGCTCGCCGACTGTTTTTAAAATGTGCGAAGGCCCGGCGGGTGGCTGATTGGCTGTGCAGATTTTTTAAAACGTCGCTTTGGCAGCCGTTGCCTTTTCAACGCCAGGATCTTCGCTTTAACAATATAAGAAAGAGCCTGCTGGATCAGACCAGAGTCCATCTAGTCCAGCGCTCTGCTACTCGCAGTGGCCCACCAGGTGCTTTTGAAAGCTCACAGGCAGGATGTGAAAGCAATGGCCTTCTGCTGCTGCTGCTCCCGATCACCTGGTCTGCTGAGGCATTTGCTATCTGAGATCCAGGAGGATCAAGATTGGTAGCCATAGATCGACTTCTCCTCCATCAATCTGTCCAAGCCCCTTTTAAAGCTATCCAGGTGAGTGGCCATCACCACCTCCTGTGGCAGCATATTCCAAACACCTTTTATTAGTCCTAATTCTTCCCCCCAGCATTTTCAGTGTAGGCCCCCTGGTTCTAGTATTGTGAGAAAGAGAGGAAAACATTCTCTCTGTCAACATTTTCTACCCCGTGCATAATTTTTGTGACTGAAAGGAAGCTGTGGCTACCACCTTGTGATTGCTCCACCTCGTGGGGGTCGTTTTGCGACTGTGCCCGCCCTGCTGGGTCAGAATTCCAGAGGATCTCAAAAAGACTAGGATGCCTGGTGTAAAGAGGGGGTATAAAGGAGCAATAATCAAAATTTCCCTCCACTTTCCACCAATTCGTGACAGACTATTTGATGCTTTGCCTCCACTTCAGGGGCCTAAATAAGAAATTTATGTTGTGCTCTTTTGGATGGGGAACTCACAGTAATTTCTGTGCCTGCGGTTGACTGTTTCCACATCATTTGCTGAGCCTCAAATCCAAATATGTTTTATTGGCATTATAAAAAGAAGAAGAAGAGTTTGGCTTTATATCCCCTGTCCGGGCTCGGCCGCAGCTCCCGGACTTGCCCCACTGAGTCCCTCACCAGCTGGCACTGCGAGAGATGAAAAGAAGAAGAGAAGAAGAAGAGTTTGGCTTTATATCCCCCCTTTCTCTCCTGCAGGAGACTCAAAGGGGCTGACAATCTCCTTGCCCTTCCCCCCTCACAACAAACACCCTGTGAGGTGGGTGGGGCTGAGAGAGCTCCGAGAATCTGTGACTAGCCCAAGGTCACCCAGCTGGCGTGTGTGGGAGTGCACAGGCTAATCTGAATTCCCCAGATAAGCCTCCACAGCTCAGGCGGCAGAGCTGGGAATTTAACCGGGTTCCTCCAGATTAGATACATGACCTCTTAACCTCCTACGCCACTGCTGCTCACTTGCAGGGAGGGTGAAGGCCTGGTTCAAAGAGGAAGGCAGGGAAGAGAGGAGGCTGAGGCCCAGCAAGCCCACAGCTGAGGCAGCTGGAGAAGATGGGCTGGAGAAGCAGCTGGGACGAGGGAGAGGAACCCCCCTTTCTCTCCTGCAGGAGACTGAAAGGGGTTTACAATCTCCTTTCCCTCCCCCCCTCCACAACAAACACCCTATGAGGTGGGTGGGGCTGAGAGAGCTCCGAAGAACTGTGAGGTCACCCAGCTGGCATGTGTTGATAAGATAAGATAAACTTTAATGTCACTGTGCACGCACAATGAAAATACAAACATCCCCCGATGCACATTTCTGCAATCCTCACACCCCATCTCCCACAGTCCCTCTTCCAACCACGCACAAGCTGATCTGATTCCCCAGATCACAGCTCAAGTGGCAGAGCGGGGAATCAAACATAAGAACATAATAACAAGCCAGCTGGATCAGACCAGAGTCCATCTAGTCCAGCTCTCTGCTCCTCGCAGTGGCCCACCAGATGCCTTTGGGAGCTCACATGCAGGATGTGAAAGCAATGGCCTTCTGCGGCTGTTGCTCCCGAGCACCTGGACTGTTAAGGCATTTGCAATCTCAGATCAAAGAGGATCAAGATTGGTAGCCATAGATAGACTTCTCCTCCATCAATCTGTCCAAGCCCCTTTGAAAGCTATCCAGGTGAGTGGCCTTCACCACCTCCTGTGGCAGCAGATTCCAAACACCAATCACACGTTGCGCGAAGAAGTGTTTCCTTTTATTAGTCCTAATTCTCCCCCCCCAGCATTTTCAATGGATGCCCCCTGGTTCTAGTATTGTGAGAAAGAGAGAAAAATTTCCCTCTGTCAACATTTTCTACCCCATGCATAATTTTATAGACTTCAATCATATCCCCCCTCAGACGTCTCCTCTCCAAACTAAAGAGTCCCAAACGCTGCAGCCTCTCATAGGGAAGGTGCTCCAGTCCCTCAATCCTCCTCGTTGCCCTTCTCTGCACCAGGTTCCCCAGATTAGGGTGCGTCTGTTATAAACCACTATACCATGCTGGCTCATTATACAGAACAATAAATAATATAGAAACGAAACTATGAAAACCATGGCATCTTAAATACAATATTGTCTCAGTGTGGTTTGAACTAAGAATTGGTTGTTTGGTGAGTAGATGCATAAGGCTCTTGTATTTAATTGTGAATGTTGTTTCATAGCAAAACACAAGAACCAGGCAACCTTTTCAGTTACAACACAAGACTCTTTATTTAGTAACAAGCAGATTTTTTGTTGTTCCGTGAATCCTTCTTTGTTGATGGAAAGAGGGGTCAACAAGGAATGCCTGGTTGTGTTATAAAAAGGACAACATGAAAATATGTGCCCAACAGTTTTTACTTGGTTTGCTTGCCAAGCACATGTTATTTCCTCATAGGGCAGTGGTGGTGAACCTATGGCATGGGTGCCAGAGGTGGCACTCAGAGCCCTTTCTGAGGGCACGCACAAACAGAGTGCCCCTCACACACATCTAGGCTGGCCTGGGCTGCTGGGCTCGATTATTAGCATTAAACCTAAGACCTAGTTTTGGGGAAGCAGTGTAGGTAACCCTGTCAAGCACTGTTAAACCCCACTGATTTTCATGCAATGAACTAAAGTGCGATCCTTTACCTGGGAGTAAGCTCGGTTGCTGGCAATGGGGCTTGCTTCTGAGCAAACCCTCCTAGGGTCGTGATTCACCCGTTGGAAGAGTTGCACGGTTGCTTCAAAGCAAGGCCACCGACTATCACCAAGCTTACTCCCGAGTAACGCACGCCTCGGAGCCAACCTTTTTTCTAAACTAAAACCTCAGTATTCAGGTTAAATTGCCGTGTTGGCACTTTGCGATATATAAGTGGGTTTTGGGTTGCAATTTGGGCACTCGGTCTCGAAAAGGTTCGCCACCACTATCATAGGGAATTTTTGAACATCTCCCTAGCATAACTGCTGATGGTAAAACATTGCATCTTACAAGTGAGTTGCTGATCCTCGCTGGTTCACAGGATTATATTTTGTCTCATCAAAAGATGTTAGTAGATTGTATATTTCTTTGCCACAGAATTCAACATGCCGGACTTTCTTTGTTGTAGAATGCCCGGGTATTTTCCTACTCCATCTGTTTGAAAGTTTGATGATAGTCATTCAATGAAGCAGAAATGCTCCTGTATCAAAGTGCTATGTCCAAGGATGCACAAAATAATGGTTTTGACAAAGGCATGAATGATATTTCTCATTCGGGGCTATAAATTAATGTGGAAACGTACAATTTCCTCCACCGCTGCACCTCAACCGACCATACTAACATCTTTATCTGAGATGGAGTGTAGAACTCCTGAAAATAATCCCCAAGTCATCTTTGGATTGCTTGGCAGGCACAACGTGTGCTGTCAGTGTGCTGTTTGTGATAACGCCTCCCTTTCTTTTGTGCCTTCACACCGACGGATCAGGCCGAAGAGAAGGCTGAGCAAATCCATTCCGGGACGCAGCTCTTGCAAGCAGAAAGGGAGAAAATGCAGATGGAGCTAAGTCACAAGAAGGCCCGGATCGAGCTGGAGAAACAGGCGAACTTGCACGCGAGGAATTATGAGGTGGGTCTGGTAGCAGAACGTGGCTGGAAGCGCAAGCAATTCTGCTTCCCCTTTGAAGAAGAAGAAGAGTTTGAATTTATATCCCCCCTTTCTCTCCTGCAGGAGACTTAAAGGGGCTTACAATCTCCTTGCCCTTCCCCCCTCACAAAAAACACCCTGTGAGGTAGGTGGGGCTGAGAGAGCTCCGAGAAGCTGTGACTAGCCCAAGGTCACCCAGCTGGCGTGTGTGGGAGTGTACAGGCTAATCTGAATTCCCCAGAGAAGCCTCCATAGCTCAGGCGGCAGAGCTGGGAATCAAACCCGGTTCCTCCAGATTAGATACACGAGCTCTTAACCTCCTACACCACTGCTGCATAGGAGAAGAAAGGAGAAGGAGAAGAGTTTAGATTTATACTCTGCCTTTCTGTCCTGCAAGAAGACTCGAGGCAGCTTGCAAGCTCCTTTCCCTTCCTAACCCCACAACATTCACCCTGTGAAGTAGTTGGGGCTCGGAGAATTCTGAGAGAACTGTGACTACACCAGGTGGCCTGTATGGTATTACACCCTGCTGAGGTCCCTCTCTTCCTGAAACCTAGCCCTCCCCAGGCTTCGCCCCTGCAAATCTTCAGGAATTCCCTAACTGGCACCTCTAACTGTGAATTAGCTGCACCTGAAACAACAGAGCGTCTTGTGACACCTTCAAGACGAAGAACTGTCATATGTGAATACAATAAGAAATTGAGCAGGAAGAGCTACGAGAGAGCCAGCGTGGTGTAGTGATTAAGAGCAGGTGCACTCTAATCTGGAGAACCGGGTTTGAATCCCCGCTCTGCCACTTGAGCTGTGGAGGCTTATCTGGTGAAACAGATTAGCTTGTGCGCTCCAGTACACGCCAGCTGGGTGACCTTGGGCTAGTCACAGTTCTTTGGAGCTCTCTCAGCCCCACCCACTTCACAGGGTGTTTGTTGTGGGGGGCGGGGGAGGGAAAGGAGTTTGTAAGCCCCTTTGAGACTCCTCACAGAAGAGAAAGGGGGGATATAAATCCAAACTCTTCTTCTATATAATATCATCTATATACATATGTTAGAAGAAGAAGAAGAGTTTGGATTTATACCCCCCCTTTCTCTCCTGCAGGAGACTCAAAGGGGCTTACAATTTCCTTGCCCTTCCCCCTTCACAACAAACACCCTGCGAGGTAGGTGGGGCTGAGAGAGCTCCGAGAAGCTGTGACTAGCCCAAGGTCACCCAGCTGGCGTGTGTGGGAGTGCACAGGCTAATCTGAATTCCCCAGATAAGCCTCCACAGCTCAGGCGGCAGAGCTGGGAATCAAACCCGGTTCCTCCAGTTTAGATACACGAGCTCTTAACCTCCCACGCCACTGCTGCTCCTCTTTTGTTAGCTCTCTAGTATTCAGTATTGTAGGTTGAAAAACATACTTTAAAAAAACCTGATCTACTTGACTGTTTTATTTTCTTATTCCTTTTATCTTATCGTCTCATGTTTCTTTTTAGTATTCCGTTATTCTTGAAGAAAAATAATATGAAAAAATCCCCAAGATTACCTGAATGTGTGGGTTAGTGGGGTGTTTTCAGCTTCTGAAAGGCTCTAAAAACAGTTCTCGCCCTGAAGTGGAAGGCAGGTCTTTTTTTGCGGCTGAGGAAATTGAGTGCCAGAGGTTCGGCCCTGCGCTTTGAATAAAACGATTTTGGGGGATTACGGCTCTTCTCAGCCGAGCCCCAAATTTAGCTGAGTCAGTCACAGAAACGCTTCAAACCCCGATACGAGAAAGGGAGCCGTGCTAAGCTCACAGTGTAGTAATTACCCGGCTCGGATTCTGCCTTTCGGGAAGTCATGTGGATAAAGTTGTTTTTTTTAAAGGCATCTTTTGCCATTTTTGCATAATCCTTGCTTAGTATGTAAATCCGTAGCTTGTCTTGCTTTGATTAGCCGAGCAATTTGCCGCACCGTTTCCAATAAAACGCTAATCGATTCGGGTCGGGAGGAAACGAAAGCCGCGGTGAAAATGGGCTTTTGGAGTTCCACAAGGAGGGGGAAATGGGTTTCAGCTGTAGAGGCGACCGTGATTCGGTTGCCCAGTTTACTGGTGAAAAGTCGTAGATATGGCAAGATGTAACTGTCCTTCTGCCGGAAATCTTGCGATCGCCGATAAAGAGACTTTCGAAGTTTAATTTTTATTTTGTATATTATACAGCATCGACTAGGTTATTTTGCCTCACTTGTTATAACCTGCCTCTAGTCCCAGCGTGAAAGGCAGATGATAAGTAACATACTGTACAGTAAAACTTTATTGTGAAGCCATAGAGCATTACAATATCAAAACATATAAATCAGTATAAAATACAATAGATGTTTTCCCAACTTGAAATAAAATATATAGATCCTTAGACCCTCAATTCACCCTTCCAATGTATCTGAACTAAAATTGGACATATCTTATTCAAAATTTGATCATGGTGTTTCCTTCCATATAGTCTTAGATCAAATCTTTGAGGCTGCCAATGCAAAAAGATCAACCCTATAGGACAGTGGTGGCGAACCTTTGGTACTCCAGATGTTATGGACTACAATTCCCATCAGCCCCTGTCAGCATGGCCAATTGGCCATGCTGGCAGGGGCTGATGGGAATTGTAGTCCATAACATCTGGAGTGCCAAAGGTTCGCCACCACTGTCCTATAGGATATGGAAGGACCTGAGTCTGAAATATTTTATCGGCATCAGAACACATCTGGGGCATAGGTAGAAAGCTAAGAAGGAACATAAATATGCATTGCAATATTTCAATTTGTAAAACATTGGCCCTTTCCCATGCAAACCTTTTAAAACGTTTTGAGGCAGGGAATAAAACGTTTCCTCCGTGGAATTCTGCATTCTTCCCCCCCATGTTTTATTTCCAGCCTCAAGACATTTTCAGGGAATCCCCTTTGAAAATGATTCTTTAGGCTTGAAATGTTTTCAAAACGGCTTCGTTGCTGTGCGATCACTTTAAGAGGTTTCCCATGCCTCTCTCCTTTTTTCTGAACTTTCTCTTTGATTCCATTTTCTGAGCTAATTCTGTGTTCCCCTTGCCTGTTTTTTGAGCATTTCTTTGAGTTTTTTAAAAAAAATTTTTGGGTGGGGAGCGGTAGTTTTTGGGAGATCGTTTATACAACGTTTGGAGAATCACAGCATGAAGCTGTGGAGCCCAGAAAGATTGACTCATCAACTAACTTTTAAAAAAGGGAAAAACATGTAATGTTAGCTATGAATTTTTCAAGTCATGTTTTTCAAATGTTTTAGGAAATTTGTGTGGACAGGACCTCATAGAATCATAGAGTTGGAACAGACTCCAAAGGGACCCATCAAGTCCAACCCTGCAAATGCAGAGACACACAATCAAAAGCACTTCCTGGGACAGATGGCCATCCAGCCTCTCTTTCAAAAAAACCTCCAAAGAAGGAGACTCCCACCTCACGCTCAAAAGGTAAGCAGATTCCACTGTCGAACAGCCCTGACTGTCAGGGATGTTTTTCCTGATGTTTTAGAGTGGAATCTGCCCTTCACCCCAGCACCTTGAACTCATGACTTCTGGTCTCTGGAGCAGCAGAAAACAAACTTGCTCCCTCACCAACAAGACATCCCATCCAATATCTAAGCATGGCCTATCATTGTCACCTCTTAACCTTCTTTTCACCAGAAACATCCCCAGCTCCCTAAGTCTCTCCTCCTGCGTAGAGGCGTGTGGATTCCAGACCTTTTACCATTGTGGTTGCCCTCTTCTGGACCTGTTCCAGCTTGTCAATGTTCTTCTTGTCAATATCCTTCTTCCATACGCGTGTGATTGGTGTTTTGGAATATGCTTGCCACAGGAGGTGGGTGGTGATGGCCACTAATCTGGATAGCTTTAAAAAGAGGGCCCAGACAGATTTTATGGAGGGAGAAGTCGATTTATGGCTACCTTCAATCTTGATCCTCTTTGATCTGAGAGATTGCCAAATGCCTTAACAGATCCAGGAATTAACAAGGAGCAACAGCCTGTAAGAGCCATTGCGTTCACATCCTACATGTATGAGCTCCTAAAAAAGGCACCTGAAATTGGGCCACTCTTGAGGTAGCAGAGAGCTGGACTAGATGGACTCTGGTCTGATCCAGCTGGCTTGTTCTTATGTTCTTATGTTCTTATGTTCTTGAATTGCGGTGTCCAGAACTGTACACAGTATTCAAGGCGAAGTCTAACCAATGCAGAATAGAAAGGTCCAATGACATCCCTCGATCTTGACCCTATACTCCAATTGATACAACTCAAAATCTCATAGGCTCGGTTGGTTTTGTTTTCAGTCCTTTGGTAGGTGCCGAGAGTCCTCATTCATTGAAGACTGATCTTCCTTTTTTCATGAGGATGGGAGAACTGTACTTCTCGGTAATTCAGGTCTGTTTGGTTCCTATTTTCTGATCATTGGGCTAACAAATGCCCTAATGGGCAGAAGGAAAGAAATCAAAGCACTGCAGAAGAAATAGTGCAAACTGCATCTGGTTTATACCTGTGACTACAAATAGCCTGGATATTGTATTGTTTTGTCGAAGGCTTTCACGGCCGGAATCACTGGGGTGCTGTGTGGTTTCCAGGCTGTATGGACGTGTTCTAGCATTCGTTTTGCCTGCATCTGTGGCTGGCATCTTCAGAGCATCTGATATTAGGAAAGCAAGTGGAGTAAATATACCTGTTGGAGTGTTCAGGGTGGGGGAAAGAACCACTGTCTGTTAACAAGTAAAGGGTGCAATTTTTTAAAAGGATTTTTATTGATATTTTGGATTGATATGTTTACATGTATTTTACAACCTTTTATTACATCTGTAATATCATTTTACCCCCTTTTTTCCCTCCCTCCCTCCCCCTCCCTCCCTCCATATTTTTCTTCTCTTCTTCAAATGTGCAGCAGCAGGTTCATTCTTTCAACTCTTCTTTTCCATCTATCTTCTGTAATTCCAACTTCAATCAACCAGTCTGTGAATTCCGTCCAAATCATCATCATGTCCATTTGTTTTTCTTGCCATATCTGGTTTCTTGACATTCCAAATATTTCTAATTGTACTTGTTCCCATACATATTCCAGCCATTTCTGTGTTGTCCATATTTTCTTATCTTTCCATCCCAACGCTATTACAGCATGAACTGCTCTTATCATTATTTAAACAATGACCTCAGTCTTTGTTCTATTTATTATCAGTTATTCCTAGAAGTAATACGTCTACATTTATCCTTAATCATACTTTTACATAGCTTTCTATATACGGCAAGACATGTTTCTTTCTTTTTTTTTGAGTTTCATAAATGTTTATTAAAGTTTACAACATTACAAAAAAACATACAGTATATATCAGTTAAAACTTTTTACACGAAATTGACTTAAAAAAGGAGAGAAAAAAATTTCTTTTCAGTATGTAGACCCCTATTGGGGATTGTCATATCCATAATGTACAGCTTATTCAACTAAACTTAGGCAAGACATGTTTCCACATTTGTTTAACCTCTTCACATTCCGTCCACATATGAAGATATATAGCATTTTTATCCCCACAATGCCAGCACTTTGGACTGAGCCCTTTTATCGTATATGCCAATTGTTAGTAAAGGGTGCAATTAGCAAGCTAGATTTACATGTGTTGAGTGAGATCCACCCATTAGCATGTGAGTAACAATGAAGATCGCAAGGTCAATAGGTGAGGGCATCTGAATAGAAGCAGCCTGGCCTTTGTTCCCTTCGATTGTTTATTGTCTATAGTCATCCTGTGTTTGTATGGAGCTGATTAGTCACTGTCTTAACAGTGTTGTATGGTTGTCAGGGTTTTTAAAAATTTCTCCCCTTTTTCTAGCGGGAGGTGGACCGTAACCAAGACCTCCTGAAGCAAATCAAGCAGTATCAGGAAAAGGAGACAGAGATGGAGAATAAGCTTAAAGAACAAATCAACGTCAATAAGGCCTGCCAAAAGGGTGTGGAGGCTCTGAACAAAAAACTCCAAGAGAAGGAAAACCAGCTCACGGAAGCGGATGAGGTGAGCATAACCTCCTGAAGCAGACTTTAGGGCCAATAGCTGTCTGTGGTCTATTTTTCTTAGATTTTAATTTGTTGCTTCATTTATGCCCTGGCCTTTCTTCCTAGTGGCTTACCTCTCCTCTCCTCCATTTTATCCTCCCCCCCACCCAAAAGTTTGAATTTACATCCCCCTCCCCTTTCTCTCCTGTAAGGAGACTCAAAGGGGCTTGCAATCTCCTTTCCCTTCCCCCCCCACCACAAACACTCTTTGAGGTGGGTGGAACTGGGAGAGCCCAGAAGAACCGTGACAAGCCCAAGGTCACCCAGCTGGCGTGTGTTGGAGTGCACAAGCTAATCTGGTTCCCCAGATAAGCCTCCACAGTTCATGGTAGAGTGGGGAATCGAACCTGGTTCTCCAGATTAGAGTGCACCTGCTCTTAACCACTACACCACCCTGTGAGGTTGATTAGGGTCACAGAGTGTGACTAGCCCGAGGTCACCCAGCGAGTGTTCATGACAGAACGTGGATTTGAATTGGGGTCTCCAAGATCCTACTCTGATAGTCGAATGGGGTTTGGGTGGGGAGGCAGACGAGAGTGGTTAGGCTGACGGGAAAGGAAGCTGGAAC
Source organism: Sphaerodactylus townsendi (assembly GCF_021028975.2). Taxonomy (NCBI): domain Eukaryota; kingdom Metazoa; phylum Chordata; class Lepidosauria; order Squamata; family Sphaerodactylidae; genus Sphaerodactylus; species Sphaerodactylus townsendi. The sequence goes on from NC_059428.1 coordinate 145,997,657, forward strand.
CCAAGTTGTGACTGGAGACCATCGGGACAGTTGAGGTAACGTAGAATTTAATACTGTGGGAAAAGCCGTATGAGTCGGTGGATGTTTTCATCGGCAACATCCACGTACATGGATCAGCAGTGGCGTAGGAGGTTAAGAGCTTGTGTATCTAATCTGGAGGAACCGGGTTTGATTCCCAGCTCTGCCGCCCTGAGCTGTGGAAGGCTTATCTGGGGGGGAATTCAGATTAGCCTGTGCACTCCCACACGCCAGCTGGGTGACCTTGGAGGCTGAAGTCACCAGCTTCTAGGAGCTTCCTCTCAGCCCTGTTCTACATCATCACAGGAATTGTTTGTTGTGAGGGGAAGAGGCAAAGGAGATTATCCAGCCCCGTGAGTCTCCTACAGGAGAGAAAGGGGGGATATAAATCCAAACTCTTCTTCTTCTTCTTCTACATCCAGTAATATTTAATGTTTCAGAACTCGTGAGACATTTCAGGAGGGCTTGGAATATTGATATGGTTGGAATATGGAACTGTAGCCAAACAACCGTTGTAGCTATGAAAATTGCCGTATTCCTTTTTTTCATGTTTTGACATGGTCGGATCAGATTGATATAAAAAGTAAAGGCCCCATTTCTCATTGAATTCTATTCAGCCTCAGTTTCCATTGCTGGAGAAAATATTCATGATCCGTCGTTGGATCCATTTGTGCCCTCCCGACAGGCGCTTTGTTTCCATCTTTGAAAGCCGCCGTTTGCTTTCGCCCGCTTGAAGTTCCTCACTCAACGGGTGGCGACAGATAAGAAAGGGCGGTTTTTAACCTTTGTTTCAAAGTACATTTTTTAATGGGCCTGATTTACGTATGAGTCGTTTCCTTGCTCTTGACCGCAGCAGCTCGTCGGTTTCAATGTTCAGCCCGGAAGACTATCCTTCCTTCTTTCTCTTTTTCAGAAATCTACGGCCTTGAAAGCTAAGGTGTCCGAATTGCAGTGGGGCTTAATTAACAAGGACATGCAGATCAGCAGCCAGGAGTTGGAGAAGAAAGAGATGTCAGAACAGCTGGAGGCGCAACGCAAGTGAGTCGAGGATTATCAACTGCCGGGAAATCAAGGCCTCAGCAGCTAGTCCCGCTCAGCAAAACTTTCCAACAGCTTTTCGGGGTTTTTTTCCTCCCCTTGTTCAAAGGGTTGCTGTGATCTGGATGTGCAGTGTTGAAAATTTGATAAAACCAAGAAAAGAAAACTGCCCTCAAAATGAATGATAATTAGAGCCTCCCCCTTTCCTTCTAGATGCAAAATTCACCTCAGGAGCAGCAGTGGCGTAGTGGTTAAGAGCAGGTGCACTCTAATCTCACTCTAATCTGGAGAACCGGGTTTGATTCCACGCTCTGCCGCTTGAGCTGTGGAGGCTTATCTGGGGAACTAGATTAGCCTGTGCACTCCAGCACATGCCAGCTGGGTGACCTTGGGCTAGTAGAGATAGAGGCTCTTGTGAAAGAAAGTCACCTTTGGCCAGGACAACCCCAGCATTAATTCAACCAATTCCCGCCGAATCCAACGCACTAAATATTCAGATGGTCACGTGCCATCTACTAATTCCTAAATGCTCCTGAGAAAGGTGCCTTTCCTTGTGCCTTTTCAGCATTGTTCATTTCACTAAGTGGGTATTTTATGTCTTTGTGACACAGGCAGTGGAAAGAGGCCTGCCAGCAAATCCAGGCCCTGCAAGCCAAGCTAAACCAGATGGCTGGCAAGGAGCAGAGGATTCAGGTGAGATTTCAAGCTGCACTCCTCTTATTGGTTGCTAGACAGCACGAGGTCCGTGAATTTTTGAGCTTGTGGGACCCTTTGGAATTTCAGCCCAGGGTGGTCAGTATAATCAAACGAATAAGAAGCTAGGAAGAGTGTGAATATTAGAGGGCACCAAGAATGTGTTCACACTCTATTAAACTGAGTGGCAATATCAAAATGTATAGGCATCTAGCCAAATAGTAAATAGTAAATAGGCATCTAGCCAAATAGTAAATAGTAAAATAGTAAAGCAACAAAACTGTATTCCATAAACAGAACCTATATATAGGTTACTACACTGTAATATATAGGTAGTGGGATCCAAAAATTTTAGTAACAGGTTCCCATGATGGTGGGATTCAAACTGTGGCGTGCCAGCCAGTGGAGCTAAAGCGGGTGATGGGGACTGACGGCAGTGGCGGCGGGCATTCGAGGGGTGGGAGAGGGCATTCCGGGGGGGGGGCTGTGGCAAGGACACAGCCGCTGTGCGCCCGATCCGGGTGAAGCGTGAGGATAATGAATGCCGCGGAAGCAGGCTGCCATGCCGCTGAACCTCCTGTTAGGAGCTGCTTCAAGTTCTGCTGCGCTACTGCTGGAGAGAGGCGTAACTAAAGGCAAAAATCGCGTGGCAAAATCTGCAATTAGTGGCAACCCCTCTGCGGCACACACAGAATGAGTTGAAAGTAACCTACTCTCGGGAACCTATGAGAACCTGCTGGATCCCACCTCTGGTTACTACGCTGTATACCCACACTGGTCGGTAAAATCACCAAATAGCTGCTGCAGGAGGCAGGGCTGAGATTTAACAGACCCTGGACTAGTCACAGTTCTTCAAAACTCTCTCAGATCCACCTGCCTCACAAGGTGTCTGTTGTGGGGAGTGGAAGGGAAAGGAGCTTGTAAGCCACCTTGAGTCTCCTTACAGGAGAGAAACATTTTGAGGCAGGGAATAAAACGTTTCCTCCGTGGAATTCTGCATTCTTTCCCCCCCACATTTTATTTCCAGCCTCAAGACATTTTCAGGGAATCCCCTTTGAAAATGAATCTTTAGGCTTGAAATGTTTTCAAAACGGCTTCGTTGCTGTGCGATCACTTTAAGAGGCTTCCCACACCTCTCTCCTTTTTCTGAACTTTCTCTTTGATTCCATTTTCTGAGCTAATTCTCTGTTCCCCTTGCCTATTTTTTGAGCATTTCTTTTGAGTTTTTTTATTTTTGGGGGGTGGGGGGCGGTAGTCTTTGGGAGATCGTTTATACAAGGTTTGGAGAATCACAGCATGAAGCTGTGAAGCCCAGAAAGATTGACTCATCAACTAACTTCTAAAAAGGGAAAGACATGTAATGTTGGCCGTGAATTTTTCAAGTCATGTTTTTCAAATGTTTTAGGAGATTTGTGTGGACAGGACCTCCTAGAATCATAGAGTTGGAACAGACCCCAAGGGCCATCCAGTCCAACCACCTGCACCAATGCAGAAACACACAATCAAAGCACTCCTGACAGATGGGCCATCCAGCCTCTCTTTAAAAAACCTCCAAAGAAGGAGAGTCCACCACACTCTGAGGTAGTTCATTCCACTGTCGAACAGCCCTGACTGTCAGGATGTTTTTCCTGATGTTTAGGTGGAATCTCTTTTCCTTCACCTTGAATTCATGACTTCTGGTCTCTGGAGCAGCAGAAAACAAGCTTGCTCCCTCACCAACAAGACATCCCATCCAATAGCTAAGCATGGCTATCATGTCAATTCTTAACCTTCCCTTCACACCAAACTAAACTTCCCCAGCTCCCTAAGTCTCTCCTCGTAGGGCATGGATTCCAGACCTTTGACCAGTGTGGTTGCCCTCTTCTGGACCTGTTCCAGCTTGTCAATATCCTTCTTCACGCAACATATGATTGGTGTTTGGAATATGCTGCCACAGGAGGTGGTGATGGCCACTAATCTGGAAAGCTTTAAAAAGGGCTTGGACAGATTGATGGTGGAGAAGTCGATCTCTGGCTACCAATCTTGATCTGAGATTGCAAATGCCTTAACAGTGGGGTATAAATCCAAACTCTTCTTCTTCTTAAGTTTGCAAGACCAGAGCAGGGCTATTAATGATAGGACATTTTGGATTATATGGAGTCGCCATGAATTGGGAGTGACGTGCCAGCCCTTCACACACACACACCAGGGCATGAGACCAAAAGGAAATCGCAACAAGAAGCAAATTTGAGGATAACGCCCCCCCCCCAAGCCACTTTTATTTCTGTCTCAAGTTTTCAACTTTGTGTAGAAATGAGAACAATTGTGAATCGGATGTAGAGTCATAGAGCTGGAAGGGTTCATTAAGTCCAACCTTGCAGGAATACATGATCAGTGTAGTGTAGTGTAGTGTGATATGGAACTACTCAAGTTAACTCAAGTAACCTTTAATGGCATATCAGAAGAAGGAGAGTTTGGGTTTATACCCCACATTTCTCTCCTTTAAGAAGACTCAAGGTGGCCTTGCGAGGTAGGTGGGGCTGAGAGAGTTCTGAGAGAACTGTGAGTAGCCCAAGGTCACCCAGCAGAAATGTAGGAGTGCGGAAACACATCTGGTTCACCGGATAATCCTCCGCTACTCAGATGGAGGAGTGGGGAATCAAACCCAGTTCTCCAGATTTGAATCCACCTACTCTACACCACTACACCACGCTGGCTCTCAATTTTTTTTTAATTAACATACCAAAAAACCTCAAGATAAAACACAGCTACGCCCAATTATAAATTAAGAATTAAAGAGGGACATTTCAAAAGTTCACTCCGAACAAGAAGGGTTAACAGAAGTTTGAGCAATTTCTTCATATTTGAGAACAATTTGTTCCATGACTTCAGCGAAGACGTTTGCTGTTATTTCGACTGTTCTGTGATATTTGTCGCTCAGCAAGTGTTTGACCAACTTGATACCTTTTAAGCGGACAGAATTTATTTTAACAAGATGATGTTTAGCCGGAATACATTGGAGGTGAAATTGGTTACAATCTGTAAATAAATGGGTAAGTGTGTCCGGCACATTGCATCCATGGAATCATAGAATCATAAGGCAAGGACTAAATATGTAAAGGTTATTTATTTTTATTTCTTTTTTTTATACAAATACATGTAAGAACATAAATGTAAATTTAAATTTGTGTTGGATTATGTACAGAAATATGACTAAGTTAGGAAAGAAGAAGACTTAAGTAAAGTATAAATCTTATATTTTAGGAATGAAGTTATTAGGAAGTTAGAATAAGATACTGCTTAAATAATATAAAACAGAGGATGTAAAAAGAAATTTAGCAGAATAGTAAGGAAGATATGTTATAAAAGTTCTATAAGATGATGTTGTAATGTTAGTTGATGCAAAAGGAACCAGGATTAAGACGACGAAGTAGATATGATTTAATTGAAAGGCATTTGTAATATTTTAAAAGTATTTAAATAATGTATGTATGATTTATGTTGAATTGTCAATAAAATTATTTAAAAAAATAGAATCATAGAGTTGGAAGAGACCCCAAGGGCCATCAAGTCCAACCCCCTCCAATGCAGGAACATTTTGGAGACCAAGTCTTTCCTGTTGTAGTGCTTTCTTCTATCTGCCGTATGTTGATTTGATGAAAAAATATTTAAGCAACCCAACGTAAAAGCTCGTCAGGTAGAAAAAAAGCGTACCAGGTGGTGAAACATGACGTTTAAAATGTTATAAGAAGAGGATATCTCAGATATTTGCGGTGAGCAAGTCCTGGGAGCAACAGACCCCAAAGTACGGCAATGTCTCTCATGAGATATGCTCTGGTTTAATATATTATTGGTATTGCAAATTTTGTTTGTAGACTAATTCAGAACGAAAATTCAACCTAGATCAGGGGTAGGGAACCTGCGGCTCGAGAGCCGCATGCAGCTCTTCTGCTCTTGCACTGTGGCTCCATGAGCCGAGCCGCTGGCCCCATCCTTGCCCGCCCTGCAGGCAGCAGGGCGGACGCATCCATGCGCTTCTCAGAATGAGCGGAGTAAAAGGTAAAAAAAACCCCAATCTATACAGTGTTATCTTTATTTTAAATGTCAAAAATTATTTGCGGCTCCAAGTGTTTTCTTTTCCCATGGAAAACGGGTCCAAATGGCTCTTTGAGTGTTAAAGGTTCCCTACCCCTGACCTAGATAAACCCAGGAACCACAAAACTATTTTGGCGTGCGCTTGTAAAGGTCAGCTTTGCCGGATTTATCTGCCCGCTCTCTTTTCCTTTCGACAGGACTTGGAGCTCAAGTTGTCTCTGCAGGAGCAAGATGCGGTCGTCGTCCGGAACATGAAGGCCGATTTGGCCCGGTTCCCCAAAATGGAACGGGAGCTACAGCAGCTCAGGGAGGAGAACACATATCTCAGGTTCGAAGTCGATCATTGTGGTTTGCATGCGTGCACGTTTGTTTTAGTCTCTTCTGTTGTCTTTCACATTGATGCCACAAAGTTCTGTGCCCTGGGGACTGGTAGTTTACCCTCTTTTTCGGCCGGGCCGCTGCCTGCGTGCATCTTGTAGAAGCCTCCGTGGCTACATGTGGAAGTGGGGCACTGCTTTGAGATCGGGGTGGCGGAGAATGTGGCCGGTGGGCTGCCTTTAATGTAGGATGCTGTTGCTCTTCCATTCTCAGGGAAATGAAAGAAAACAACGGGCTGCTCAAAGAGGAAGTGGGCTGGCTCCAGTGGAAACTGGAGCGCTACGAGAAAGTCCAAGCCGATCTAGTGGCGTTGGAATTAGCGAATGAGGTGAGAGTTTGCGTGAGGGGGTTTATTCTCCTTCCCCGATTTGTGGTATTTTCCCCCCTCTTAATGTGCATAATGATACGGCTGGCCTCCACCCAGGCCAGAGCCTTTACAGCTCTGGCCCCGGCCTGGTGGAACGCTCTCCCACCAGCTGTCCGGGCCCTGCGGGATCTTAATGAGTTCCGCAGGGCCTGCAAGACTGAGCTGTTCCGCTGGGCCTTTGGGGAGGCTAGCCGCTGATGGGCCCCCTCTCCTCTCGCTTAATAACATCAGGTGGATCCTACCGCCCCTCCCTTTTGGGTTTTTGAGAGAATTGATAGTAGGTGCCATCTTTTGTGTTGATTTTAATGCTGCATTTTAATGGGGTAGGGTTTATATTTATTAGAGCCTGTATTAACTGATATTTAACGGATTTTAATCTGATATATGTGCTCTATTTTATATGTTGTTCACCGCCCTGAGCCCTCCAGGGGAGGGCGGTATATAAACCTAATAATAATAATAATAATAATAATAATAATAATAATAATAATAATAATAATAATAATAATAATAATAATATTGTGATAAAACCTGCCAGGGCCCCAAAACAAGGACCAGGCTACTGTCAAGAATTTCATATCGAGTTCATGATGTATCGCTTAACAGCAGGGTCTCCAACCTTTCTGAGCCTGTATGAGCCAAGAAGGGGTGGTGAATGCCACTCCAAAATGGCCACCGCAAGAGGCGGAGCCAAACCTCAAATGACTGTTGTGGGAGCCGAGCAGTGGTGGGATTCAAAAATTTTAGTAACAGGTTCCGATGGTAGTGGGATTCAAACAGTGGCGTAGCGCCAATGGAGCTGGGCAGGGCATGACGGGGGCGTGGCCAGGCATTCCGGGGTGGGGCATTCCTGGGCGGGGCTGTGGGAAGGATGCAGGGCGCGCGCGCCCCAGGTACAGTTCCCCTTCGCCCCGCCTCTAGATTCAAATAATGACTGTTTAAAGTATTAAAAAAGCAATATAACGAAAGGTAGTATATTATTTCTTCTTTATATAATTATATTGATTGATTTTAAATAATAACATAAGTAAAGAGAGAAACCAAAAACTGTTTACAATTGTTAACATATTACAAACATATCTAATTGTCTATCTCTCTCAATCCCCCCAACTAAAACATCCTATATTGCCTCCCTCCTTCCCATATTTCTCTCCCTCCCTACTGTCTGCTTCCCCTTCAGATTCCTATAACTACTTTATCTATTCCACTTGAAAGAAAGCTAACAGAGGGAGAGATCCAAAATCCTTAATCTAAAAGAGTAGTTTAAACTCCTCTCTTTCCAATATAAATTTCAAGGGGAAAAAAAGGAAATGAAAAATCTTTACCTATAATACTTTCCCAACCTTTATACCAATGAACAAAAAAATTAGAATTACTATATATTGTATTATTTCGTACAGTTCATACACACGTGGGGGGTGCCATGGGGGGCTGGGGGGCCCCAGGGGCCCCGGGGGGGGGGCGATTTTGCATCCCCCAATTGACAAGATTTGTTGTACCCAGGGACAGAGATTACCTCCTTGTCCCTAGTGGAGTTAATCATTAGTAACCGGTTCTCCGAACTGAGAAAATTTCAGTAACCGATTCTACCGAATAGGTGCGAACAGGCTGCATCCCACCTCTGGAGCTGAGCCACATGGAACAATTGCCTCACACTATCTGCGAACACAGGGGGAATATCCTAATTCTTCAGCTACTATCTGTTCTTGCAGTTGTGGAATTCCCTTTGATTTGAATGAGGGGAGCCGGTAATAAGAATGATGAGGACTCGTGTACTAGATATCAATAAAAAAATGTGGAAAACACCGTCAGTCCCGTTGCTACTACAATTGATACCCGTATATCAATACCTGTGTCAAACAAACCATTTACTTAGTGAGGTGAAAAAGTGATGAGTCGGTGTGCGTTTTGGTATAAATCAACCAAATGAATGGTTAAATGAGGGGAGGTCAGAGTCTCTAATTTTATCTTTATCGTGTAGAATTGTGGAATCATAGAATTGGAAGAGACCCCAAGGGACATCAAGTCCAACCCCCTGCTAAGCAGGAACACGTAATCAAAGCACTCCTGACAGATGGCCATCCAGTCTCTGTTTAAAAACATCCTAAGAAGGAGACTCCACCACCCTCCGAGGCAGTGCATTCCACTGTCGAACGGCCCTTAATATCAAAAAGTTTTTCCTGATGTTTAGGTGGAATCTCTTTTCCTTCACCTTGAACCCATGACTCCTGGTCCTAGTCTCTGGAGCAGCAGAAGACAAGCTTGCTCCCTCACCAACATGACATCCCTTCCAATATCTAAACATGGCTATCATGTCACCTCTTGACCTTCTCTTCACCAAACTGAACATATCCAGCTCCCTAACTGCCAATAACGGCATCTGGGATGCCGAAATCACCTAGAGGTAGATTGTGTATGGTGAATGCTTGGGGAAACGCCTGGAATTTTACACTCTGACCGTTACTGTTGTCCATGGCTCTTAATACAGCGTGCGATCAATAGAATTGATCGCTGTGTCTTGGCACGGACGCAGTTGTTAGGACGCAGGGCTGCTGTTGAGAGTGTTAATGGACGCAGTCCAGTCTACTTGACGGCATAGACTGGAAGGACATAAAACATGAAAGTTTGTCAGGGGAAGCGTAGCCGATTCGGGATTCTCGGATTGCAGGCGACTCGGTTAAACCATGATTTATGGGCAGATTTTGTGGTGGGCCGACAGGAGAGAAGATTAAAAAACAGATAGCAATTATCCTTTGTCCCTCCGATAAAGATATTTTGGCTTCCGTTCTAGAGTAAGCGTGGAGCAGCAGTGGCGTAGGAGGTTAAAAGCTCGTGTATCTAATCTGGAGGAACCGGGTTTGATTCCCAGCTCTGCCGTCTGAGCTGTGGAGGCTTATCTGGGGAATTCAGATTAGCCTGTACACTCCCACACACACCAGCTGGGTGACTTTGGGCTAGTCACAGTTCTTCGGAGCTCTCTCAGCCCCACCTACCTCACAGGGTGTTTGTTGTGAGGGGGGAAGGGCAAGGAGATTGTCAGCCCCTTTGAGTCTCCTACAGGAGAGAAAGGGGGGATATAAATCCAAACTCCTCCTCTTCCTCCTCCTCCTCCTCCTCCTCCTCCTCTTCTTCTTCTTCTTCTTCTTCTTCATTCCTTGTTTCTCTCCATGCGTAGTATCATCTGGCAAACGCCGCTTGGGCACAGGTGACGTAAACATTTGGCAGATCCATGTGAGCTCAACGGCTGTCTGCACAAAATGGACTCTTGGCCAACTCACGCAGGATAACAGACATTGCGAGTGTGATTGAATACCTTTGGGATATGTCTCAGTGACTTAAGTTGGATTGACTGAATGGACGACGTTAACCCTGCCTTGTTTCTTTTTTCAGAAACTTCAGGGAAAGTTGGACGCATGGGAGAAGCTCGGGGAGAGCTCCGGGTTAAGTATCAAGTAAGCATTTAAAATTCTGAGATCTGGTTTTTATTATACTATCATCAAGGGGAACACTTTATTTCCCTTCCTCCTCCATATGAAGGGTCTTCCTTCTGTTTTCGTAGACCAGCAACCCAACATAGTGCGTGCTGACACATTTCCTCATATCCTCTGAGTGTGGGTGGACATGGGTGGGGCTTTCGCCCAACAAGGCTTCTTATTGGCTGCAGAGATCTGATTGGCCTGGCCTATCCTGTTAAGCAAAGCTTCTGCCCGAAATGTGGAAAAGAAAGAGTCAGCGTGGTTGAGAGTGGTGGACTCTAATCTGGAGAACCAGGTTGGATTCCTCCGCTTCTTCACATAAGTTGATTTTGTTTCCCTGCTCCTACACATGCTAGCCTCCCTTGCTCCTACACATGAAGCCTGCTGGGTGACCTTAGGCTGGTCACAGTTCTCTTAGAACTCTTTCAGCCCCACCTATTTCACAAGGTGCCCACTGTGGGGAGTGGAGTTTGAGACTCCTTGGGGTTGAGAAAAGCGGGGTATAAATCCACACACTTCCTTCTTTTTCTCTCTTACTATCAAAGTTATACCTAATCTCACACCTGGGTGTTCTGCGGCCAGCTTAGCTGCACATGGCAACCAATTTGTGCTTGTCTACCTCGCTGAGACAGCTGTTTTGCAGTTCTGCCCGCCCCCTGGGTCAGAACTCTTAAGATGATTGCAAAGCCGCCAAGGTTGGAGTCCCTTATCTTGGGCAATATGTGTATATCTGAGAGTTTTGTGTATTTGAGAACTTGCAAGGAGAGGCATTGGTGATTTTCCAGTCTCTGTCAGATCCAACAGGGCATTACTTCAGATGGTATTTTTCGATCTTGCCCGAATGTTCGGTGCCTTTTCCTCTCACTCTAAACCATGTTACTGTTTAGAACTTGACTACCGTCCAGTCCTAAAATGTGTCGCATTTGGAAACATCGAGCTGCAAGGGATCTCAAGGGGTCGTCTAGTCCACCCGCTGCACAGCTCAGGGAATTCACAACTGCCTTCCCATTCACTCCTCCAGTGACCCCTGCTCTATGTTCAGAGGAAGGAGAAAAATAAGAACATAAGAACAAGCCAGCTGGATCAGACCAGAGTCCATCTAGTCCAGCTCTCTGCTACTCGCAGTGGCCCACCAGGTGCCTTTGGGAGCTCATGTGCAGGAGGTGAAAGCAAGGGCCTTCTGCTGCTGCTGCTCCCGAGCACCTGGTCTGTTAAGGCATTTGCAATCTCAGATCAAAGAGGATCAAGATTGGTAGCCATAGATCGACTTCTCTTCCATAAATCTGTCCAAGCCCTTTTTAAAGCTATCCAGGTGAGTGGCCATCACCACCTCCTGTGGCAGCAGATTCGAAACACCAATCACACGTTGCGTGAAGAAGTGTTTCCTTTTATTAGTCCTAATTCTTCCCCCCAGCATTTTCAATGGATGCCCCCTGGTTCTAGTATTGTGAGAAAGAGAGAAAAATTTCTCTCTGTCAACATTTTCTACCCCATGCATAATTTTATAGACTTCAATCATATCCCCACTCAGACGTCTTCTCTCCAAACTAAAGAGCCCCAAATGCTGCAGCCTCTCCTCATAAGGAAGGTGCTCCAGTCCCTCAATCCTCCTCGTTGCCCTTCTCTGCACTTTTTCTATCTCTTCGATATCCTTTTTGAAATGTGGCGACCAGAACTGAACACAGTACTCTAAGTGTGGTCGCACCACGGCTTTATGTAAGGGCATAACAATCCTTGCAGTTTTATTCTCAATTCCTTTCCTAAAAATCCTCCAGAGTTTCTGGTCAGTTTAGCCTGGAAGAGAATTCCTTCCTGATCCCAAGCAGTGATCGATCAGCATTTCCCTGGGTTTTAAGAAAGGGTCACGGGAGGCGAGTGCAGATTTGGCCCTTCCTGCCCTCACTCTCGTGATACGCTTCTCCTGATCTGGTTTGCAGGACTGCTGTGCTAAAGTCAGAGTTCTGTTGAGGTGTGTGAGCAAAGATTTCCAAGCAACAGGAGCGAATGCTCCGGGGGTTTCCTGTTAAGATCTATTGCCTCATTATATCCGGCCTTTTCTCCAGCACTTGAAGACTAAACTTTCTGACAAATTGCTCGCAGTGGCGTGCTTGTTCTGTTGATACGACTTCCTTCTGCTTCTAAAAGCCATTGTGGCCGTGACGCTCTTTCACTGAAAATGGTGTTCTGTCTTGGGAGCCCCGCACGTCGGGCTCCTGGGATCCCTCCCCTCTCCAACTTGCCTTCCAACAGGCGAAAGCGACGAAATATACAAGCTTTTATCCAGTTTGGGCTGTTTAATGTTTAATTAGGTAATTTCTCCGCGGGAGAAAAATGGAACCAAGAGAGACATTTTTTTCCTACGTAGGCAAATAATCACTTCGTTTAAAATTGGAATTATCGGTACCGACTGAAGTCGGCCCGCGAGGGTCGCAAGGAAGAGGCGAGACGCAGCGATATCATCCGGTGGAGAGAAGCCAGTGGCAGGAAGCGTGATCCGTGGATCTGGCAACTCTGCCGTAGTCTGGTCCCTGGCACCTTTTATTAGGGTTTGCCAAGAGGCGGGTCGGGAGGCGGGAGAGCGGGAGAATATTGTACAGTACATGACTCATGGGGCTGCGTACGTGAGAGAGGAAACGTTCCTGTCCAGGCCTAATCCATACCTGGGGGTATGCACCCCTTTGTCCCTTTGTCCGGGACATCTTGTGACAGTGAGTCAGGCATCTCATGACCTGTGACTCATGGAGGGGTCTTGTGACAGGTGAGCGTGTGCGCCCAGAAGGGCACAGATGGCACGGGCATTCCCGCGCTCTCTCTGAGGCTCTGCTGGGTTCGCGGGGCTCACCCCTACAACCGGCGTCCGTTGTTTTCGCACTGCTGCGGATATTGCTTCACTCCCAGGAAGGGAAAAACGGAACGGCTGTCCAGAAAAAAACGGCTGTCCAGTGGTGCCGGATAGGAAGAATTGTTGAGCTTTTCAGCCTGTTGGCATAAGTTGCATGTATAGTTTTGAGGCAGGAATACAGCTACTCTGGTTAAAATAGTTTCAAGTTTTGCACTGCAGAAATGGAGCAAGATTTGTGGCCGGTGTCACCTCAGAGGCCAACTCAGTTTCCAGGAAGATAATTTCAGTGGCTAGCCTGCACTAAGAAAGCTAAATTCTAGTCTAGTGGCACTTTAGAAATTAACAAAAGGTCGAACAGTCTTGTAGCTCTGTAGCCGAAAACTCTTCTCAGATTTAATTCACAAACAAAAAATCTACAGAAAGAGAAAAGAAATACAGCTACCCATATCTATATACAGTGGAACCTCGGTTTTCGTTGGTAATCCGTCCGAAAAGAATCGATGAAAACGGAAACCGATGAAAACCGAGGCAAACTTTTCCATAGGAATCAATGTAAATCCAATTAATCTGTTCTAGGCACCCCAAAAAACATACCAAAACCACATTTTTTGATGACTAAACATAGTGTTTAATGCTGAAAACAGTCACAAACAATAACACTAGGACCAGCTTCAGAGCCAGTGGATCAATGTCATACCAGAAAGCTGTCCAAAGAGGTATGTTTCTGACGCCTCTTTAAGATTTGTCTGAAATGGGGCAAGACATTGTCATTGAACGAGTTGCAGACCACGACTATATAACAACTTTGTCAGTTGATTTTTCTCCACAAACCCCTGCACCTTACTGCAAATCAATGAAAACCGAGACAAATTTTTCAATTTTTCAATTTTTCTATTTTTGAAAAAATAGATGAAAACCGAAACTGATGAAAACCGAAGGCAATGAAAACCGAGGTTCCACTGTATATTCAAACACATTGGATCTTAAAATTATAACACTACTATCGTTTTGAGAGAACATTGTATGGTTTTAAAATCCATTCTCTTCCCACCTTTGGTTCCAAAACAGCAATAAGCATCTAATAATCAGGTACTTATGTCTTAATCATAAATCATCTAACTGTTATTCTTCTTCTTATGTAATCGATTCAGCCTCAAAGAAAAAACACGGTTCCCATTTTTCAAACTCTTCTTTTGACCGTCTTGTTGACATAATTTGTTAATTTGGCCATTTGTAGGTGAAAAATCTTGTGGAACTTTCAGGGTCTCCTGGGCTGGAATCTTTGGATTTCCACGTTATAAGTTTTCGAGAGTCAAACCTCCCTTCACCAGGTACAAAAGTGAAGAATTGGCAATGGTTGCTTACGCCCCTGAAATCTAATTGGTCTTTAAGGCCCCTTCCGCGCGTGCAGAATAATGAAGAAGAAGAGTTTGGATTCATATCCCCCCTTTCTCTCCTGCAGGAGACTCAAAGGGGCTTACAATCTCCTTGCCCTTCCCCCCTCACAACAAACACCCTGTGAGGTAGGTGGGGCTGAGAGAGCTCCGAAGAACTGTGACTAGCCCAAGGTCACCCAGCTGGCGTGTGTGGGAGTGCACAGGCTAACCTGAATTCCCCAGATAAGCCTCCACAGCTCAGGCAGCAGAGCTGGGAATCAAACCCGGTTCCTCCAGATTAGATACACGAGCTCTTAACCTCCTATGCCACTTTCAATCCACTTTCAATCCACTTTCACAGTTGTTTGCAAGTGGATGTTGCTATTCCGCACAGTAAAATCTAGCTGCAAAGTGTGTTGAAAGTGGATTGGAAGTGAATTATTTTGCATGTGTGGAAGGGGCCTAAAGGGTCTATTTGCAGTCTTGGGTTTTTCAAGTTGATAACCACCAGATGGCACAGTTCCTCTGGCTGGTTTGAGAAGCCGATTTGCTTTCAGTCTGTCAGGCCGCTTGGCGGTAGATTACATTTCTTTCAAGCCCGGGAGGATTATAAACATGTGGGGGGCAGGTGAGAGATTGTAACCTGCCCTTCTGATAAACAGCCAAGAGGCAAGGCAGCTATCTACAGGTACCTGGCAGGAAAATGGTTGTTCCCTTTTTGAGTGGGCTTTGGCCAGTGACGAGCGCACTAGCTTTAAAAAGAAAAAAGGCTCTCTAGATGCCCTTGTGATGTTTATATCTGTAGTTGCTAGCTCTTGCCTAGTAAACCTGCTTTCCACAGAAGAAAAGATTATTCGGCGTGCCAAGGCTGCGGCCTGCCAGGCGGAAGACTCCCACTTAGCTACGTGAGACTCTGTCCCCTTCCGCACATGCAGAATAATGTGCTTTCAATCCACTTCCAATGCACTTTGCAGCTGGATTTTACTGTGCTCAATAGCAAAATCCACTTGCAAACGATGGATTGAAAGTGCATTATTCTGCATGTGCGGAAGGCAGAGGTGTAGCTACTAGAGGGCTGGGGAGTGCGCGTTGCACCGGGCGCATTGCTGCCTGAGGGGCAGCAAAAATTTCAGGGTTTTTTGTATTTTTTATTGTTTTCCAGTTTTTGGCCTGCAGGGGGTGCAGTTTTTAGGCTAGCATCACCAACATTTCAGGGAATTTTCAGGGGGCTCTCCTGATGGTACCACCCAAGTTAGGTGAGGCTTGGTTCAAGGGGGCCAAAGTTATGGACTCCCAAAGGGGGTACCCCATCCCCCATTGTTTCTAATGGGAACTAATAGGAGATGGAGGCTACGCCTTTGAGAGCCCGTAACTTTGGACCCCCTGAACCAAACGTCACCAAACCTGGCTGGTATCATCAGGATAGTCTCATACAGATATCCTGAAAGTTTGGTGCTGCTAGCCTAAAAACTGCGCCCCTTGCAGGCTTAAAACTGAAAAAACACTAAAAATACAAAAAACACAAACCAACATGGGGCAGCAAAACTCAGATTTTGCACCAGGCTCCATTTTCCCTAGCTACGCCTCTGGTGGAAGGGGCCTGTGTCCTTTCTTAGCACAGCCTGCTGGCCATTGGGGCAGAATCCTGACCCTCTCACCTGTTGCCTGGAGCTAAACATGGTTTCTTAGAGCCCGTGTGGTGTAGTGCTTTGAAGAAGAAAAAGAGTTTAATGTATACTCGTTCTTTCTCTTCCATAAGGAGACTCAAGGTGGCTTACAAAGTCCTTTCCCTTCCTCTCCCCACAATGGACCCCTTGTGAGGTAGGTGGGGCTGAGAAAGCATTGAACGAACTGTGACTAGCCTAGGGTCACCCAGCAAGAATGTAGGAGCAGGAAAACAAATCCGGTTCACCAGATAAGAGTCTGCCACTCCTGCGGAGGAGTGGGTAATCGAACCCGGTTCTCCAGATTTCGAGTCCACTCTCGCTGAGTTGGGTACCTTATCTACAAAGGAGTTCATCGCATCCTTTTCTTGTACTAAGGTGGTTATCTTTTTTTGTGAGTTGGAAGTCTGATGCCAGGGGGAGGGGTCATCTATTCTGTGACTCACTCGGATAAGAATCTCTTTTCTCTCAAGGGTGGCTGCGGAAGAAGAAAAGCCGAAGTGACATAGTTATTTTTGTGTGCCTGTTTTTACGAATGGCCGTTTTTATAAAGCAAAGTTGCTGCCGATACAACGGCACGCGTTCTCCGGTATCGTTATGGTCCCCTTTTACGATCTTGGAAGATAAATATCTCAGCCGCTGGTGCTGGAATTACAGCCCCGTTTCCATTTGCGTTTGTTCAGCTTGAGAATAAGAAGCGGAGCCGGGGGCTCCCTCGCCCTCAGCTTAGCCCGCCCGTGGTTTCGATGCGGTTGGCAGCCGCTCGGAGAGTGGAGAAGAGTGGAACCCATGGGTGTTCTCGTGGGGTGAACACATTTCGGAACTGTGTCTGATGACATTTTTGCATTGCAGCCTAGACGCCCCTGGATACGCTGCCCCCTCCAGATACGTCTGGTTGCATCTTGGCCCCAATCCAAAAACGACCAAGGTTCCATTTTGTTTTGCAGGCGGAAAAAAGCTGCTTAGCAAACTAGCATGCTTAGTGGTTCGGTGGAAAAAGGGGCGCTGTGAAAATGGTTTTATGTTATCACTAATGTTATTATGTGTCTTCCTGCATTGCAGGGGGTTGGACTTGATGGCCCTTGGGGTCTCTTCCAACTCTATGATTGGGGTGGGGGGGGGGGGGGGTGGGGGGGGGGGGGGGTGGGGGGGGGGGGGGGTGGGGGGGGGGGGGGGTGGGGGGGGGGGGGGGTGGGGGGGGGGGGGGGTGGGGGGGGGGGGGGGTGGGGGGGGGGGGGGGTGGGGGGGGGGGGGGGTGGGGGGGGGGGGGGGTGGGGGGGGGGGGGGGTGGGGGGGGGGGGGGGTGGGGGGGGGGGGGGGTGGGGGGGGGGGGGGGTGGGGGGGGGGGGGGGTGGGGGGGGGGGGGGGTGGGGGGGGGGGGGGGTGGGGGGGGGGGGGGGTGGGGGGGGGGGGGGGTGGGGGGGGGGGGGGGTGGGGGGGGGGGGGGGTGGGGGGGGGGGGGGGTGGGGGGGGGGGGGGGTGGGGGGGGGGGGGGGTGGGGGGGGGGGGGGGTGGGGGGGGGGGGGGGTGGGGGGGGGGGGGGGTGGGGGGGGGGGGGGGTGGGGGGGGGGGGGGGTGGGGGGGGGGGGGGGTGGGGGGGGGGGGGGGTGGGGGGGGGGGGGGGTGGGGGGGGGGGGGGGTGGGGGGGGGGGGGGGTGGGGGGGGGGGGGGGTGGGGGGGGGGGGGGGTGGGGGGGGGGGGGGGTGGGGGGGGGGGGGGGTGGGGGGGGGGGGGGGTGGGGGGGGGGGGGGGTGGGGGGGGGGGGGGGTGGGGGGGGGGGGGGGTGGGGGGGGGGGGGGGTGGGGGGGGGGGGGGGTGGGGGGGGGGGGGGGTGGGGGGGGGGGGGGGTGGGGGGGGGGGGGGGTGGGGGGGGGGGGGGGTGGGGGGGGGGGGGGGTGGGGGGGGGGGGGGGTGGGGGGGGGGGGGGGTGGGGGGGGGGGGGGGTGGGGGGGGGGGGGGGTGGGGGGGGGGGGGGGTGGGGGGGGGGGGGGGTGGGGGGGGGGGGGGGTGGGGGGGGGGGGGGGTGGGGGGGGGGGGGGGTGGGGGGGGGGGGGGGTGGGGGGGGGGGGGGGTGGGGGGGGGGGGGGGTGGGGGGGGGGGGGGGTGGGGGGGGGGGGGGGTGGGGGGGGGGGGGGGTGGGGGGGGGGGGGGGTGGGGGGGGGGGGGGGTGGGGGGGGGGGGGGGTGGGGGGGGGGGGGGGTGGGGGGGGGGGGGGGTGGGGGGGGGGGGGGGTGGGGGGGGGGGGGGGTGGGGGGGGGGGGGGGTGGGGGGGGGGGGGGGTGGGGGGGGGGGGGGGTGGGGGGGGGGGGGGGTGGGGGGGGGGGGGGGTGGGGGGGGGGGGGGGTGGGGGGGGGGGGGGGTGGGGGGGGGGGGGGGTGGGGGGGGGGGGGGGTGGGGGGGGGGGGGGGTGGGGGGGGGGGGGGGTGGGGGGGGGGGGGGGTGGGGGGGGGGGGGGGTGGGGGGGGGGGGGGGTGGGGGGGGGGGGGGGTGGGGGGGGGGGGGGGTGGGGGGGGGGGGGGGTGGGGGGGGGGGGGGGTGGGGGGGGGGGGGGGTGGGGGGGGGGGGGGGTGGGGGGGGGGGGGGGTGGGGGGGGGGGGGGGTGGGGGGGGGGGGGGGTGGGGGGGGGGGGGGGTGGGGGGGGGGGGGGGTGGGGGGGGGGGGGGGTGGGGGGGGGGGGGGGTGGGGGGGGGGGGGGGTGGGGGGGGGGGGGGGTGGGGGGGGGGGGGGGTGGGGGGGGGGGGGGGTGGGGGGGGGGGGGGGTGGGGGGGGGGGGGGGTGGGGGGGGGGGGGGGTGGGGGGGGGGGGGGGTGGGGGGGGGGGGGGGTGGGGGGGGGGGGGGGTGGGGGGGGGGGGGGGTGGGGGGGGGGGGGGGTGGGGGGGGGGGGGGGTGGGGGGGGGGGGGGGTGGGGGGGGGGGGGGGTGGGGGGGGGGGGGGGTGGGGGGGGGGGGGGGTGGGGGGGGGGGGGGGTGGGGGGGGGGGGGGGTGGGGGGGGGGGGGGGTGGGGGGGGGGGGGGGTGGGGGGGGGGGGGGGTGGGGGGGGGGGGGGGTGGGGGGGGGGGGGGGTGGGGGGGGGGGGGGGTGGGGGGGGGGGGGGGTGGGGGGGGGGGGGGGTGGGGGGGGGGGGGGGTGGGGGGGGGGGGGGGTGGGGGGGGGGGGGGGTGGGGGGGGGGGGGGGTGGGGGGGGGGGGGGGTGGGGGGGGGGGGGGGTGGGGGGGGGGGGGGGTGGGGGGGGGGGGGGGTGGGGGGGGGGGGGGGTGGGGGGGGGGGGGGGTGGGGGGGGGGGGGGGTGGGGGGGGGGGGGGGTGGGGGGGGGGGGGGGTGGGGGGGGGGGGGGGTGGGGGGGGGGGGGGGTGGGGGGGGGGGGGGGTGGGGGGGGGGGGGGGTGGGGGGGGGGGGGGGTGGGGGGGGGGGGGGGTGGGGGGGGGGGGGGGTGGGGGGGGGGGGGGGTGGGGGGGGGGGGGGGTGGGGGGGGGGGGGGGTGGGGGGGGGGGGGGGTGGGGGGGGGGGGGGGTGGGGGGGGGGGGGGGTGGGGGGGGGGGGGGGTGGGGGGGGGGGGGGGTGGGGGGGGGGGGGGGTGGGGGGGGGGGGGGGTGGGGGGGGGGGGGGGTGGGGGGGGGGGGGGGTGGGGGGGGGGGGGGGTGGGGGGGGGGGGGGGTGGGGGGGGGGGGGGGTGGGGGGGGGGGGGGGTGGGGGGGGGGGGGGGTGGGGGGGGGGGGGGGTGGGGGGGGGGGGGGGTGGGGGGGGGGGGGGGTGGGGGGGGGGGGGGGTGGGGGGGGGGGGGGGTGGGGGGGGGGGGGGGTGGGGGGGGGGGGGGGTGGGGGGGGGGGGGGGTGGGGGGGGGGGGGGGTGGGGGGGGGGGGGGGTGGGGGGGGGGGGGGGTGGGGGGGGGGGGGGGTGGGGGGGGGGGGGGGTGGGGGGGGGGGGGGGTGGGGGGGGGGGGGGGTGGGGGGGGGGGGGGGTGGGGGGGGGGGGGGGTGGGGGGGGGGGGGGGTGGGGGGGGGGGGGGGTGGGGGGGGGGGGGGGTGGGGGGGGGGGGGGGTGGGGGGGGGGGGGGGTGGGGGGGGGGGGGGGTGGGGGGGGGGGGGGGTGGGGGGGGGGGGGGGTGGGGGGGGGGGGGGGTGGGGGGGGGGGGGGGTGGGGGGGGGGGGGGGTGGGGGGGGGGGGGGGTGGGGGGGGGGGGGGGTGGGGGGGGGGGGGGGTGGGGGGGGGGGGGGGTGGGGGGGGGGGGGGGTGGGGGGGGGGGGGGGTGGGGGGGGGGGGGGGTGGGGGGGGGGGGGGGTGGGGGGGGGGGGGGGTGGGGGGGGGGGGGGGTGGGGGGGGGGGGGGGTGGGGGGGGGGGGGGGTGGGGGGGGGGGGGGGTGGGGGGGGGGGGGGGTGGGGGGGGGGGGGGGTGGGGGGGGGGGGGGGTGGGGGGGGGGGGGGGTGGGGGGGGGGGGGGGTGGGGGGGGGGGGGGGTGGGGGGGGGGGGGGGTGGGGGGGGGGGGGGGTGGGGGGGGGGGGGGGTGGGGGGGGGGGGGGGTGGGGGGGGGGGGGGGTGGGGGGGGGGGGGGGTGGGGGGGGGGGGGGGTGGGGGGGGGGGGGGGTGGGGGGGGGGGGGGGTGGGGGGGGGGGGGGGTGGGGGGGGGGGGGGGTGGGGGGGGGGGGGGGTGGGGGGGGGGGGGGGTGGGGGGGGGGGGGGGTGGGGGGGGGGGGGGGTGGGGGGGGGGGGGGGTGGGGGGGGGGGGGGGTGGGGGGGGGGGGGGGTGGGGGGGGGGGGGGGTGGGGGGGGGGGGGGGTGGGGGGGGGGGGGGGTGGGGGGGGGGGGGGGTGGGGGGGGGGGGGGGTGGGGGGGGGGGGGGGTGGGGGGGGGGGGGGGTGGGGGGGGGGGGGGGTGGGGGGGGGGGGGGGTGGGGGGGGGGGGGGGTGGGGGGGGGGGGGGGTGGGGGGGGGGGGGGGTGGGGGGGGGGGGGGGTGGGGGGGGGGGGGGGTGGGGGGGGGGGGGGGTGGGGGGGGGGGGGGGTGGGGGGGGGGGGGGGTGGGGGGGGGGGGGGGTGGGGGGGGGGGGGGGTGGGGGGGGGGGGGGGTGGGGGGGGGGGGGGGTGGGGGGGGGGGGGGGTGGGGGGGGGGGGGGGTGGGGGGGGGGGGGGGTGGGGGGGGGGGGGGGTGGGGGGGGGGGGGGGTGGGGGGGGGGGGGGGTGGGGGGGGGGGGGGGTGGGGGGGGGGGGGGGTGGGGGGGGGGGGGGGTGGGGGGGGGGGGGGGTGGGGGGGGGGGGGGGTGGGGGGGGGGGGGGGTGGGGGGGGGGGGGGGTGGGGGGGGGGGGGGGTGGGGGGGGGGGGGGGTGGGGGGGGGGGGGGGTGGGGGGGGGGGGGGGTGGGGGGGGGGGGGGGTGGGGGGGGGGGGGGGTGGGGGGGGGGGGGGGTGGGGGGGGGGGGGGGTGGGGGGGGGGGGGGGTGGGGGGGGGGGGGGGTGGGGGGGGGGGGGGGTGGGGGGGGGGGGGGGTGGGGGGGGGGGGGGGTGGGGGGGGGGGGGGGTGGGGGGGGGGGGGGGTGGGGGGGGGGGGGGGTGGGGGGGGGGGGGGGTGGGGGGGGGGGGGGGTGGGGGGGGGGGGGGGTGGGGGGGGGGGGGGGTGGGGGGGGGGGGGGGTGGGGGGGGGGGGGGGTGGGGGGGGGGGGGGGTGGGGGGGGGGGGGGGTGGGGGGGGGGGGGGGTGGGGGGGGGGGGGGGTGGGGGGGGGGGGGGGTGGGGGGGGGGGGGGGTGGGGGGGGGGGGGGGTGGGGGGGGGGGGGGGTGGGGGGGGGGGGGGGTGGGGGGGGGGGGGGGTGGGGGGGGGGGGGGGTGGGGGGGGGGGGGGGTGGGGGGGGGGGGGGGTGGGGGGGGGGGGGGGTGGGGGGGGGGGGGGGTGGGGGGGGGGGGGGGTGGGGGGGGGGGGGGGTGGGGGGGGGGGGGGGTGGGGGGGGGGGGGGGTGGGGGGGGGGGGGGGTGGGGGGGGGGGGGGGTGGGGGGGGGGGGGGGTGGGGGGGGGGGGGGGTGGGGGGGGGGGGGGGTGGGGGGGGGGGGGGGTGGGGGGGGGGGGGGGTGGGGGGGGGGGGGGGTGGGGGGGGGGGGGGGTGGGGGGGGGGGGGGGTGGGGGGGGGGGGGGGTGGGGGGGGGGGGGGGTGGGGGGGGGGGGGGGTGGGGGGGGGGGGGGGTGGGGGGGGGGGGGGGTGGGGGGGGGGGGGGGTGGGGGGGGGGGGGGGTGGGGGGGGGGGGGGGTGGGGGGGGGGGGGGGTGGGGGGGGGGGGGGGTGGGGGGGGGGGGGGGTGGGGGGGGGGGGGGGTGGGGGGGGGGGGGGGTGGGGGGGGGGGGGGGTGGGGGGGGGGGGGGGTGGGGGGGGGGGGGGGTGGGGGGGGGGGGGGGTGGGGGGGGGGGGGGGTGGGGGGGGGGGGGGGTGGGGGGGGGGGGGGGTGGGGGGGGGGGGGGGTGGGGGGGGGGGGGGGTGGGGGGGGGGGGGGGTGGGGGGGGGGGGGGGTGGGGGGGGGGGGGGGTGGGGGGGGGGGGGGGTGGGGGGGGGGGGGGGTGGGGGGGGGGGGGGGTGGGGGGGGGGGGGGGTGGGGGGGGGGGGGGGTGGGGGGGGGGGGGGGTGGGGGGGGGGGGGGGTGGGGGGGGGGGGGGGTGGGGGGGGGGGGGGGTGGGGGGGGGGGGGGGTGGGGGGGGGGGGGGGTGGGGGGGGGGGGGGGTGGGGGGGGGGGGGGGTGGGGGGGGGGGGGGGTGGGGGGGGGGGGGGGTGGGGGGGGGGGGGGGTGGGGGGGGGGGGGGGTGGGGGGGGGGGGGGGTGGGGGGGGGGGGGGGTGGGGGGGGGGGGGGGTGGGGGGGGGGGGGGGTGGGGGGGGGGGGGGGTGGGGGGGGGGGGGGGTGGGGGGGGGGGGGGGTGGGGGGGGGGGGGGGTGGGGGGGGGGGGGGGTGGGGGGGGGGGGGGGTGGGGGGGGGGGGGGGTGGGGGGGGGGGGGGGTGGGGGGGGGGGGGGGTGGGGGGGGGGGGGGGTGGGGGGGGGGGGGGGTGGGGGGGGGGGGGGGTGGGGGGGGGGGGGGGTGGGGGGGGGGGGGGGTGGGGGGGGGGGGGGGTGGGGGGGGGGGGGGGTGGGGGGGGGGGGGGGTGGGGGGGGGGGGGGGTGGGGGGGGGGGGGGGTGGGGGGGGGGGGGGGTGGGGGGGGGGGGGGGTGGGGGGGGGGGGGGGTGGGGGGGGGGGGGGGTGGGGGGGGGGGGGGGTGGGGGGGGGGGGGGGTGGGGGGGGGGGGGGGTGGGGGGGGGGGGGGGTGGGGGGGGGGGGGGGTGGGGGGGGGGGGGGGTGGGGGGGGGGGGGGGTGGGGGGGGGGGGGGGTGGGGGGGGGGGGGGGTGGGGGGGGGGGGGGGTGGGGGGGGGGGGGGGTGGGGGGGGGGGGGGGTGGGGGGGGGGGGGGGTGGGGGGGGGGGGGGGTGGGGGGGGGGGGGGGTGGGGGGGGGGGGGGGTGGGGGGGGGGGGGGGTGGGGGGGGGGGGGGGTGGGGGGGGGGGGGGGTGGGGGGGGGGGGGGGTGGGGGGGGGGGGGGGTGGGGGGGGGGGGGGGTGGGGGGGGGGGGGGGTGGGGGGGGGGGGGGGTGGGGGGGGGGGGGGGTGGGGGGGGGGGGGGGTGGGGGGGGGGGGGGGTGGGGGGGGGGGGGGGTGGGGGGGGGGGGGGGTGGGGGGGGGGGGGGGTGGGGGGGGGGGGGGGTGGGGGGGGGGGGGGGTGGGGGGGGGGGGGGGTGGGGGGGGGGGGGGGTGGGGGGGGGGGGGGGTGGGGGGGGGGGGGGGTGGGGGGGGGGGGGGGTGGGGGGGGGGGGGGGTGGGGGGGGGGGGGGGTGGGGGGGGGGGGGGGTGGGGGGGGGGGGGGGTGGGGGGGGGGGGGGGTGGGGGGGGGGGGGGGTGGGGGGGGGGGGGGGTGGGGGGGGGGGGGGGTGGGGGGGGGGGGGGGTGGGGGGGGGGGGGGGTGGGGGGGGGGGGGGGTGGGGGGGGGGGGGGGTGGGGGGGGGGGGGGGTGGGGGGGGGGGGGGGTGGGGGGGGGGGGGGGTGGGGGGGGGGGGGGGTGGGGGGGGGGGGGGGTGGGGGGGGGGGGGGGTGGGGGGGGGGGGGGGTGGGGGGGGGGGGGGGTGGGGGGGGGGGGGGGTGGGGGGGGGGGGGGGTGGGGGGGGGGGGGGGTGGGGGGGGGGGGGGGTGGGGGGGGGGGGGGGTGGGGGGGGGGGGGGGTGGGGGGGGGGGGGGGTGGGGGGGGGGGGGGGTGGGGGGGGGGGGGGGTGGGGGGGGGGGGGGGTGGGGGGGGGGGGGGGTGGGGGGGGGGGGGGGTGGGGGGGGGGGGGGGTGGGGGGGGGGGGGGGTGGGGGGGGGGGGGGGTGGGGGGGGGGGGGGGTGGGGGGGGGGGGGGGTGGGGGGGGGGGGGGGTGGGGGGGGGGGGGGGTGGGGGGGGGGGGGGGTGGGGGGGGGGGGGGGTGGGGGGGGGGGGGGGTGGGGGGGGGGGGGGGTGGGGGGGGGGGGGGGTGGGGGGGGGGGGGGGTGGGGGGGGGGGGGGGTGGGGGGGGGGGGGGGTGGGGGGGGGGGGGGGTGGGGGGGGGGGGGGGTGGGGGGGGGGGGGGGTGGGGGGGGGGGGGGGTGGGGGGGGGGGGGGGTGGGGGGGGGGGGGGGTGGGGGGGGGGGGGGGTGGGGGGGGGGGGGGGTGGGGGGGGGGGGGGGTGGGGGGGGGGGGGGGTGGGGGGGGGGGGGGGTGGGGGGGGGGGGGGGTGGGGGGGGGGGGGGGTGGGGGGGGGGGGGGGTGGGGGGGGGGGGGGGTGGGGGGGGGGGGGGGTGGGGGGGGGGGGGGGTGGGGGGGGGGGGGGGTGGGGGGGGGGGGGGGTGGGGGGGGGGGGGGGTGGGGGGGGGGGGGGGTGGGGGGGGGGGGGGGTGGGGGGGGGGGGGGGTGGGGGGGGGGGGGGGTGGGGGGGGGGGGGGGTGGGGGGGGGGGGGGGTGGGGGGGGGGGGGGGTGGGGGGGGGGGGGGGTGGGGGGGGGGGGGGGTGGGGGGGGGGGGGGGTGGGGGGGGGGGGGGGTGGGGGGGGGGGGGGGTGGGGGGGGGGGGGGGTGGGGGGGGGGGGGGGTGGGGGGGGGGGGGGGTGGGGGGGGGGGGGGGTGGGGGGGGGGGGGGGTGGGGGGGGGGGGGGGTGGGGGGGGGGGGGGGTGGGGGGGGGGGGGGGTGGGGGGGGGGGGGGGTGGGGGGGGGGGGGGGTGGGGGGGGGGGGGGGTGGGGGGGGGGGGGGGTGGGGGGGGGGGGGGGTGGGGGGGGGGGGGGGTGGGGGGGGGGGGGGGTGGGGGGGGGGGGGGGTGGGGGGGGGGGGGGGTGGGGGGGGGGGGGGGTGGGGGGGGGGGGGGGTGGGGGGGGGGGGGGGTGGGGGGGGGGGGGGGTGGGGGGGGGGGGGGGTGGGGGGGGGGGGGGGTGGGGGGGGGGGGGGGTGGGGGGGGGGGGGGGTGGGGGGGGGGGGGGGTGGGGGGGGGGGGGGGTGGGGGGGGGGGGGGGTGGGGGGGGGGGGGGGTGGGGGGGGGGGGGGGTGGGGGGGGGGGGGGGTGGGGGGGGGGGGGGGTGGGGGGGGGGGGGGGTGGGGGGGGGGGGGGGTGGGGGGGGGGGGGGGTGGGGGGGGGGGGGGGTGGGGGGGGGGGGGGGTGGGGGGGGGGGGGGGTGGGGGGGGGGGGGGGTGGGGGGGGGGGGGGGTGGGGGGGGGGGGGGGTGGGGGGGGGGGGGGGTGGGGGGGGGGGGGGGTGGGGGGGGGGGGGGGTGGGGGGGGGGGGGGGTGGGGGGGGGGGGGGGTGGGGGGGGGGGGGGGTGGGGGGGGGGGGGGGTGGGGGGGGGGGGGGGTGGGGGGGGGGGGGGGTGGGGGGGGGGGGGGGTGGGGGGGGGGGGGGGTGGGGGGGGGGGGGGGTGGGGGGGGGGGGGGGTGGGGGGGGGGGGGGGTGGGGGGGGGGGGGGGTGGGGGGGGGGGGGGGTGGGGGGGGGGGGGGGTGGGGGGGGGGGGGGGTGGGGGGGGGGGGGGGTGGGGGGGGGGGGGGGTGGGGGGGGGGGGGGGTGGGGGGGGGGGGGGGTGGGGGGGGGGGGGGGTGGGGGGGGGGGGGGGTGGGGGGGGGGGGGGGTGGGGGGGGGGGGGGGTGGGGGGGGGGGGGGGTGGGGGGGGGGGGGGGTGGGGGGGGGGGGGGGTGGGGGGGGGGGGGGGTGGGGGGGGGGGGGGGTGGGGGGGGGGGGGGGTGGGGGGGGGGGGGGGTGGGGGGGGGGGGGGGTGGGGGGGGGGGGGGGTGGGGGGGGGGGGGGGTGGGGGGGGGGGGGGGTGGGGGGGGGGGGGGGTGGGGGGGGGGGGGGGTGGGGGGGGGGGGGGGTGGGGGGGGGGGGGGGTGGGGGGGGGGGGGGGTGGGGGGGGGGGGGGGTGGGGGGGGGGGGGGGTGGGGGGGGGGGGGGGTGGGGGGGGGGGGGGGTGGGGGGGGGGGGGGGTGGGGGGGGGGGGGGGTGGGGGGGGGGGGGGGTGGGGGGGGGGGGGGGTGGGGGGGGGGGGGGGTGGGGGGGGGGGGGGGTGGGGGGGGGGGGGGGTGGGGGGGGGGGGGGGTGGGGGGGGGGGGGGGTGGGGGGGGGGGGGGGTGGGGGGGGGGGGGGGTGGGGGGGGGGGGGGGTGGGGGGGGGGGGGGGTGGGGGGGGGGGGGGGTGGGGGGGGGGGGGGGTGGGGGGGGGGGGGGGTGGGGGGGGGGGGGGGTGGGGGGGGGGGGGGGTGGGGGGGGGGGGGGGTGGGGGGGGGGGGGGGTGGGGGGGGGGGGGGGTGGGGGGGGGGGGGGGTGGGGGGGGGGGGGGGTGGGGGGGGGGGGGGGTGGGGGGGGGGGGGGGTGGGGGGGGGGGGGGGTGGGGGGGGGGGGGGGTGGGGGGGGGGGGGGGTGGGGGGGGGGGGGGGTGGGGGGGGGGGGGGGTGGGGGGGGGGGGGGGTGGGGGGGGGGGGGGGTGGGGGGGGGGGGGGGTGGGGGGGGGGGGGGGTGGGGGGGGGGGGGGGTGGGGGGGGGGGGGGGTGGGGGGGGGGGGGGGTGGGGGGGGGGGGGGGTGGGGGGGGGGGGGGGTGGGGGGGGGGGGGGGTGGGGGGGGGGGGGGGTGGGGGGGGGGGGGGGTGGGGGGGGGGGGGGGTGGGGGGGGGGGGGGGTGGGGGGGGGGGGGGGTGGGGGGGGGGGGGGGTGGGGGGGGGGGGGGGTGGGGGGGGGGGGGGGTGGGGGGGGGGGGGGGTGGGGGGGGGGGGGGGTGGGGGGGGGGGGGGGTGGGGGGGGGGGGGGGTGGGGGGGGGGGGGGGTGGGGGGGGGGGGGGGTGGGGGGGGGGGGGGGTGGGGGGGGGGGGGGGTGGGGGGGGGGGGGGGTGGGGGGGGGGGGGGGTGGGGGGGGGGGGGGGTGGGGGGGGGGGGGGGTGGGGGGGGGGGGGGGTGGGGGGGGGGGGGGGTGGGGGGGGGGGGGGGTGGGGGGGGGGGGGGGTGGGGGGGGGGGGGGGTGGGGGGGGGGGGGGGTGGGGGGGGGGGGGGGTGGGGGGGGGGGGGGGTGGGGGGGGGGGGGGGTGGGGGGGGGGGGGGGTGGGGGGGGGGGGGGGTGGGGGGGGGGGGGGGTGGGGGGGGGGGGGGGTGGGGGGGGGGGGGGGTGGGGGGGGGGGGGGGTGGGGGGGGGGGGGGGTGGGGGGGGGGGGGGGTGGGGGGGGGGGGGGGTGGGGGGGGGGGGGGGTGGGGGGGGGGGGGGGTGGGGGGGGGGGGGGGTGGGGGGGGGGGGGGGTGGGGGGGGGGGGGGGTGGGGGGGGGGGGGGGTGGGGGGGGGGGGGGGTGGGGGGGGGGGGGGGTGGGGGGGGGGGGGGGTGGGGGGGGGGGGGGGTGGGGGGGGGGGGGGGTGGGGGGGGGGGGGGGTGGGGGGGGGGGGGGGTGGGGGGGGGGGGGGGTGGGGGGGGGGGGGGGTGGGGGGGGGGGGGGGTGGGGGGGGGGGGGGGTGGGGGGGGGGGGGGGTGGGGGGGGGGGGGGGTGGGGGGGGGGGGGGGTGGGGGGGGGGGGGGGTGGGGGGGGGGGGGGGTGGGGGGGGGGGGGGGTGGGGGGGGGGGGGGGTGGGGGGGGGGGGGGGTGGGGGGGGGGGGGGGTGGGGGGGGGGGGGGGTGGGGGGGGGGGGGGGTGGGGGGGGGGGGGGGTGGGGGGGGGGGGGGGTGGGGGGGGGGGGGGGTGGGGGGGGGGGGGGGTGGGGGGGGGGGGGGGTGGGGGGGGGGGGGGGTGGGGGGGGGGGGGGGTGGGGGGGGGGGGGGGTGGGGGGGGGGGGGGGTGGGGGGGGGGGGGGGTGGGGGGGGGGGGGGGTGGGGGGGGGGGGGGGTGGGGGGGGGGGGGGGTGGGGGGGGGGGGGGGTGGGGGGGGGGGGGGGTGGGGGGGGGGGGGGGTGGGGGGGGGGGGGGGTGGGGGGGGGGGGGGGTGGGGGGGGGGGGGGGTGGGGGGGGGGGGGGGTGGGGGGGGGGGGGGGTGGGGGGGGGGGGGGGTGGGGGGGGGGGGGGGTGGGGGGGGGGGGGGGTGGGGGGGGGGGGGGGTGGGGGGGGGGGGGGGTGGGGGGGGGGGGGGGTGGGGGGGGGGGGGGGTGGGGGGGGGGGGGGGTGGGGGGGGGGGGGGGTGGGGGGGGGGGGGGGTGGGGGGGGGGGGGGGTGGGGGGGGGGGGGGGTGGGGGGGGGGGGGGGTGGGGGGGGGGGGGGGTGGGGGGGGGGGGGGGTGGGGGGGGGGGGGGGTGGGGGGGGGGGGGGGTGGGGGGGGGGGGGGGTGGGGGGGGGGGGGGGTGGGGGGGGGGGGGGGTGGGGGGGGGGGGGGGTGGGGGGGGGGGGGGGTGGGGGGGGGGGGGGGTGGGGGGGGGGGGGGGTGGGGGGGGGGGGGGGTGGGGGGGGGGGGGGGTGGGGGGGGGGGGGGGTGGGGGGGGGGGGGGGTGGGGGGGGGGGGGGGTGGGGGGGGGGGGGGGTGGGGGGGGGGGGGGGTGGGGGGGGGGGGGGGTGGGGGGGGGGGGGGGTGGGGGGGGGGGGGGGTGGGGGGGGGGGGGGGTGGGGGGGGGGGGGGGTGGGGGGGGGGGGGGGTGGGGGGGGGGGGGGGTGGGGGGGGGGGGGGGTGGGGGGGGGGGGGGGTGGGGGGGGGGGGGGGTGGGGGGGGGGGGGGGTGGGGGGGGGGGGGGGTGGGGGGGGGGGGGGGTGGGGGGGGGGGGGGGTGGGGGGGGGGGGGGGTGGGGGGGGGGGGGGGTGGGGGGGGGGGGGGGTGGGGGGGGGGGGGGGTGGGGGGGGGGGGGGGTGGGGGGGGGGGGGGGTGGGGGGGGGGGGGGGTGGGGGGGGGGGGGGGTGGGGGGGGGGGGGGGTGGGGGGGGGGGGGGGTGGGGGGGGGGGGGGGTGGGGGGGGGGGGGGGTGGGGGGGGGGGGGGGTGGGGGGGGGGGGGGGTGGGGGGGGGGGGGGGTGGGGGGGGGGGGGGGTGGGGGGGGGGGGGGGTGGGGGGGGGGGGGGGTGGGGGGGGGGGGGGGTGGGGGGGGGGGGGGGTGGGGGGGGGGGGGGGTGGGGGGGGGGGGGGGTGGGGGGGGGGGGGGGTGGGGGGGGGGGGGGGTGGGGGGGGGGGGGGGTGGGGGGGGGGGGGGGTGGGGGGGGGGGGGGGTGGGGGGGGGGGGGGGTGGGGGGGGGGGGGGGTGGGGGGGGGGGGGGGTGGGGGGGGGGGGGGGTGGGGGGGGGGGGGGGTGGGGGGGGGGGGGGGTGGGGGGGGGGGGGGGTGGGGGGGGGGGGGGGTGGGGGGGGGGGGGGGTGGGGGGGGGGGGGGGTGGGGGGGGGGGGGGGTGGGGGGGGGGGGGGGTGGGGGGGGGGGGGGGTGGGGGGGGGGGGGGGTGGGGGGGGGGGGGGGTGGGGGGGGGGGGGGGTGGGGGGGGGGGGGGGTGGGGGGGGGGGGGGGTGGGGGGGGGGGGGGGTGGGGGGGGGGGGGGGTGGGGGGGGGGGGGGGTGGGGGGGGGGGGGGGTGGGGGGGGGGGGGGGTGGGGGGGGGGGGGGGTGGGGGGGGGGGGGGGTGGGGGGGGGGGGGGGTGGGGGGGGGGGGGGGTGGGGGGGGGGGGGGGTGGGGGGGGGGGGGGGTGGGGGGGGGGGGGGGTGGGGGGGGGGGGGGGTGGGGGGGGGGGGGGGTGGGGGGGGGGGGGGGTGGGGGGGGGGGGGGGTGGGGGGGGGGGGGGGTGGGGGGGGGGGGGGGTGGGGGGGGGGGGGGGTGGGGGGGGGGGGGGGTGGGGGGGGGGGGGGGTGGGGGGGGGGGGGGGTGGGGGGGGGGGGGGGTGGGGGGGGGGGGGGGTGGGGGGGGGGGGGGGTGGGGGGGGGGGGGGGTGGGGGGGGGGGGGGGTGGGGGGGGGGGGGGGTGGGGGGGGGGGGGGGTGGGGGGGGGGGGGGGTGGGGGGGGGGGGGGGTGGGGGGGGGGGGGGGTGGGGGGGGGGGGGGGTGGGGGGGGGGGGGGGTGGGGGGGGGGGGGGGTGGGGGGGGGGGGGGGTGGGGGGGGGGGGGGGTGGGGGGGGGGGGGGGTGGGGGGGGGGGGGGGTGGGGGGGGGGGGGGGTGGGGGGGGGGGGGGGTGGGGGGGGGGGGGGGTGGGGGGGGGGGGGGGTGGGGGGGGGGGGGGGTGGGGGGGGGGGGGGGTGGGGGGGGGGGGGGGTGGGGGGGGGGGGGGGTGGGGGGGGGGGGGGGTGGGGGGGGGGGGGGGTGGGGGGGGGGGGGGGTGGGGGGGGGGGGGGGTGGGGGGGGGGGGGGGTGGGGGGGGGGGGGGGTGGGGGGGGGGGGGGGTGGGGGGGGGGGGGGGTGGGGGGGGGGGGGGGTGGGGGGGGGGGGGGGTGGGGGGGGGGGGGGGTGGGGGGGGGGGGGGGTGGGGGGGGGGGGGGGTGGGGGGGGGGGGGGGTGGGGGGGGGGGGGGGTGGGGGGGGGGGGGGGTGGGGGGGGGGGGGGGTGGGGGGGGGGGGGGGTGGGGGGGGGGGGGGGTGGGGGGGGGGGGGGGTGGGGGGGGGGGGGGGTGGGGGGGGGGGGGGGTGGGGGGGGGGGGGGGTGGGGGGGGGGGGGGGTGGGGGGGGGGGGGGGTGGGGGGGGGGGGGGGTGGGGGGGGGGGGGGGTGGGGGGGGGGGGGGGTGGGGGGGGGGGGGGGTGGGGGGGGGGGGGGGTGGGGGGGGGGGGGGGTGGGGGGGGGGGGGGGTGGGGGGGGGGGGGGGTGGGGGGGGGGGGGGGTGGGGGGGGGGGGGGGTGGGGGGGGGGGGGGGTGGGGGGGGGGGGGGGTGGGGGGGGGGGGGGGTGGGGGGGGGGGGGGGTGGGGGGGGGGGGGGGTGGGGGGGGGGGGGGGTGGGGGGGGGGGGGGGTGGGGGGGGGGGGGGGTGGGGGGGGGGGGGGGTGGGGGGGGGGGGGGGTGGGGGGGGGGGGGGGTGGGGGGGGGGGGGGGTGGGGGGGGGGGGGGGTGGGGGGGGGGGGGGGTGGGGGGGGGGGGGGGTGGGGGGGGGGGGGGGTGGGGGGGGGGGGGGGTGGGGGGGGGGGGGGGTGGGGGGGGGGGGGGGTGGGGGGGGGGGGGGGTGGGGGGGGGGGGGGGTGGGGGGGGGGGGGGGTGGGGGGGGGGGGGGGTGGGGGGGGGGGGGGGTGGGGGGGGGGGGGGGTGGGGGGGGGGGGGGGTGGGGGGGGGGGGGGGTGGGGGGGGGGGGGGGTGGGGGGGGGGGGGGGTGGGGGGGGGGGGGGGTGGGGGGGGGGGGGGGTGGGGGGGGGGGGGGGTGGGGGGGGGGGGGGGTGGGGGGGGGGGGGGGTGGGGGGGGGGGGGGGTGGGGGGGGGGGGGGGTGGGGGGGGGGGGGGGTGGGGGGGGGGGGGGGTGGGGGGGGGGGGGGGTGGGGGGGGGGGGGGGTGGGGGGGGGGGGGGGTGGGGGGGGGGGGGGGTGGGGGGGGGGGGGGGTGGGGGGGGGGGGGGGTGGGGGGGGGGGGGGGTGGGGGGGGGGGGGGGTGGGGGGGGGGGGGGGTGGGGGGGGGGGGGGGTGGGGGGGGGGGGGGGTGGGGGGGGGGGGGGGTGGGGGGGGGGGGGGGTGGGGGGGGGGGGGGGTGGGGGGGGGGGGGGGTGGGGGGGGGGGGGGGTGGGGGGGGGGGGGGGTGGGGGGGGGGGGGGGTGGGGGGGGGGGGGGGTGGGGGGGGGGGGGGGTGGGGGGGGGGGGGGGTGGGGGGGGGGGGGGGTGGGGGGGGGGGGGGGTGGGGGGGGGGGGGGGTGGGGGGGGGGGGGGGTGGGGGGGGGGGGGGGTGGGGGGGGGGGGGGGTGGGGGGGGGGGGGGGTGGGGGGGGGGGGGGGTGGGGGGGGGGGGGGGTGGGGGGGGGGGGGGGTGGGGGGGGGGGGGGGTGGGGGGGGGGGGGGGTGGGGGGGGGGGGGGGTGGGGGGGGGGGGGGGTGGGGGGGGGGGGGGGTGGGGGGGGGGGGGGGTGGGGGGGGGGGGGGGTGGGGGGGGGGGGGGGTGGGGGGGGGGGGGGGTGGGGGGGGGGGGGGGTGGGGGGGGGGGGGGGTGGGGGGGGGGGGGGGTGGGGGGGGGGGGGGGTGGGGGGGGGGGGGGGTGGGGGGGGGGGGGGGTGGGGGGGGGGGGGGGTGGGGGGGGGGGGGGGTGGGGGGGGGGGGGGGTGGGGGGGGGGGGGGGTGGGGGGGGGGGGGGGTGGGGGGGGGGGGGGGTGGGGGGGGGGGGGGGTGGGGGGGGGGGGGGGTGGGGGGGGGGGGGGGTGGGGGGGGGGGGGGGTGGGGGGGGGGGGGGGTGGGGGGGGGGGGGGGTGGGGGGGGGGGGGGGTGGGGGGGGGGGGGGGTGGGGGGGGGGGGGGGTGGGGGGGGGGGGGGGTGGGGGGGGGGGGGGGTGGGGGGGGGGGGGGGTGGGGGGGGGGGGGGGTGGGGGGGGGGGGGGGTGGGGGGGGGGGGGGGTGGGGGGGGGGGGGGGTGGGGGGGGGGGGGGGTGGGGGGGGGGGGGGGTGGGGGGGGGGGGGGGTGGGGGGGGGGGGGGGTGGGGGGGGGGGGGGGTGGGGGGGGGGGGGGGTGGGGGGGGGGGGGGGTGGGGGGGGGGGGGGGTGGGGGGGGGGGGGGGTGGGGGGGGGGGGGGGTGGGGGGGGGGGGGGGTGGGGGGGGGGGGGGGTGGGGGGGGGGGGGGGTGGGGGGGGGGGGGGGTGGGGGGGGGGGGGGGTGGGGGGGGGGGGGGGTGGGGGGGGGGGGGGGTGGGGGGGGGGGGGGGTGGGGGGGGGGGGGGGTGGGGGGGGGGGGGGGTGGGGGGGGGGGGGGGTGGGGGGGGGGGGGGGTGGGGGGGGGGGGGGGTGGGGGGGGGGGGGGGTGGGGGGGGGGGGGGGTGGGGGGGGGGGGGGGTGGGGGGGGGGGGGGGTGGGGGGGGGGGGGGGTGGGGGGGGGGGGGGGTGGGGGGGGGGGGGGGTGGGGGGGGGGGGGGGTGGGGGGGGGGGGGGGTGGGGGGGGGGGGGGGTGGGGGGGGGGGGGGGTGGGGGGGGGGGGGGGTGGGGGGGGGGGGGGGTGGGGGGGGGGGGGGGTGGGGGGGGGGGGGGGTGGGGGGGGGGGGGGGTGGGGGGGGGGGGGGGTGGGGGGGGGGGGGGGTGGGGGGGGGGGGGGGTGGGGGGGGGGGGGGGTGGGGGGGGGGGGGGGTGGGGGGGGGGGGGGGTGGGGGGGGGGGGGGGTGGGGGGGGGGGGGGGTGGGGGGGGGGGGGGGTGGGGGGGGGGGGGGGTGGGGGGGGGGGGGGGTGGGGGGGGGGGGGGGTGGGGGGGGGGGGGGGTGGGGGGGGGGGGGGGTGGGGGGGGGGGGGGGTGGGGGGGGGGGGGGGTGGGGGGGGGGGGGGGTGGGGGGGGGGGGGGGTGGGGGGGGGGGGGGGTGGGGGGGGGGGGGGGTGGGGGGGGGGGGGGGTGGGGGGGGGGGGGGGTGGGGGGGGGGGGGGGTGGGGGGGGGGGGGGGTGGGGGGGGGGGGGGGTGGGGGGGGGGGGGGGTGGGGGGGGGGGGGGGTGGGGGGGGGGGGGGGTGGGGGGGGGGGGGGGTGGGGGGGGGGGGGGGTGGGGGGGGGGGGGGGTGGGGGGGGGGGGGGGTGGGGGGGGGGGGGGGTGGGGGGGGGGGGGGGTGGGGGGGGGGGGGGGTGGGGGGGGGGGGGGGTGGGGGGGGGGGGGGGTGGGGGGGGGGGGGGGTGGGGGGGGGGGGGGGTGGGGGGGGGGGGGGGTGGGGGGGGGGGGGGGTGGGGGGGGGGGGGGGTGGGGGGGGGGGGGGGTGGGGGGGGGGGGGGGTGGGGGGGGGGGGGGGTGGGGGGGGGGGGGGGTGGGGGGGGGGGGGGGTGGGGGGGGGGGGGGGTGGGGGGGGGGGGGGGTGGGGGGGGGGGGGGGTGGGGGGGGGGGGGGGTGGGGGGGGGGGGGGGTGGGGGGGGGGGGGGGTGGGGGGGGGGGGGGGTGGGGGGGGGGGGGGGTGGGGGGGGGGGGGGGTGGGGGGGGGGGGGGGTGGGGGGGGGGGGGGGTGGGGGGGGGGGGGGGTGGGGGGGGGGGGGGGTGGGGGGGGGGGGGGGTGGGGGGGGGGGGGGGTGGGGGGGGGGGGGGGTGGGGGGGGGGGGGGGTGGGGGGGGGGGGGGGTGGGGGGGGGGGGGGGTGGGGGGGGGGGGGGGTGGGGGGGGGGGGGGGTGGGGGGGGGGGGGGGTGGGGGGGGGGGGGGGTGGGGGGGGGGGGGGGTGGGGGGGGGGGGGGGTGGGGGGGGGGGGGGGTGGGGGGGGGGGGGGGTGGGGGGGGGGGGGGGTGGGGGGGGGGGGGGGTGGGGGGGGGGGGGGGTGGGGGGGGGGGGGGGTGGGGGGGGGGGGGGGTGGGGGGGGGGGGGGGTGGGGGGGGGGGGGGGTGGGGGGGGGGGGGGGTGGGGGGGGGGGGGGGTGGGGGGGGGGGGGGGTGGGGGGGGGGGGGGGTGGGGGGGGGGGGGGGTGGGGGGGGGGGGGGGTGGGGGGGGGGGGGGGTGGGGGGGGGGGGGGGTGGGGGGGGGGGGGGGTGGGGGGGGGGGGGGGTGGGGGGGGGGGGGGGTGGGGGGGGGGGGGGGTGGGGGGGGGGGGGGGTGGGGGGGGGGGGGGGTGGGGGGGGGGGGGGGTGGGGGGGGGGGGGGGTGGGGGGGGGGGGGGGTGGGGGGGGGGGGGGGTGGGGGGGGGGGGGGGTGGGGGGGGGGGGGGGTGGGGGGGGGGGGGGGTGGGGGGGGGGGGGGGTGGGGGGGGGGGGGGGTGGGGGGGGGGGGGGGTGGGGGGGGGGGGGGGTGGGGGGGGGGGGGGGTGGGGGGGGGGGGGGGTGGGGGGGGGGGGGGGTGGGGGGGGGGGGGGGTGGGGGGGGGGGGGGGTGGGGGGGGGGGGGGGTGGGGGGGGGGGGGGGTGGGGGGGGGGGGGGGTGGGGGGGGGGGGGGGTGGGGGGGGGGGGGGGTGGGGGGGGGGGGGGGTGGGGGGGGGGGGGGGTGGGGGGGGGGGGGGGTGGGGGGGGGGGGGGGTGGGGGGGGGGGGGGGTGGGGGGGGGGGGGGGTGGGGGGGGGGGGGGGTGGGGGGGGGGGGGGGTGGGGGGGGGGGGGGGTGGGGGGGGGGGGGGGTGGGGGGGGGGGGGGGTGGGGGGGGGGGGGGGTGGGGGGGGGGGGGGGTGGGGGGGGGGGGGGGTGGGGGGGGGGGGGGGTGGGGGGGGGGGGGGGTGGGGGGGGGGGGGGGTGGGGGGGGGGGGGGGTGGGGGGGGGGGGGGGTGGGGGGGGGGGGGGGTGGGGGGGGGGGGGGGTGGGGGGGGGGGGGGGTGGGGGGGGGGGGGGGTGGGGGGGGGGGGGGGTGGGGGGGGGGGGGGGTGGGGGGGGGGGGGGGTGGGGGGGGGGGGGGGTGGGGGGGGGGGGGGGTGGGGGGGGGGGGGGGTGGGGGGGGGGGGGGGTGGGGGGGGGGGGGGGTGGGGGGGGGGGGGGGTGGGGGGGGGGGGGGGTGGGGGGGGGGGGGGGTGGGGGGGGGGGGGGGTGGGGGGGGGGGGGGGTGGGGGGGGGGGGGGGTGGGGGGGGGGGGGGGTGGGGGGGGGGGGGGGTGGGGGGGGGGGGGGGTGGGGGGGGGGGGGGGTGGGGGGGGGGGGGGGTGGGGGGGGGGGGGGGTGGGGGGGGGGGGGGGTGGGGGGGGGGGGGGGTGGGGGGGGGGGGGGGTGGGGGGGGGGGGGGGTGGGGGGGGGGGGGGGTGGGGGGGGGGGGGGGTGGGGGGGGGGGGGGGTGGGGGGGGGGGGGGGTGGGGGGGGGGGGGGGTGGGGGGGGGGGGGGGTGGGGGGGGGGGGGGGTGGGGGGGGGGGGGGGTGGGGGGGGGGGGGGGTGGGGGGGGGGGGGGGTGGGGGGGGGGGGGGGTGGGGGGGGGGGGGGGTGGGGGGGGGGGGGGGTGGGGGGGGGGGGGGGTGGGGGGGGGGGGGGGTGGGGGGGGGGGGGGGTGGGGGGGGGGGGGGGTGGGGGGGGGGGGGGGTGGGGGGGGGGGGGGGTGGGGGGGGGGGGGGGTGGGGGGGGGGGGGGGTGGGGGGGGGGGGGGGTGGGGGGGGGGGGGGGTGGGGGGGGGGGGGGGTGGGGGGGGGGGGGGGTGGGGGGGGGGGGGGGTGGGGGGGGGGGGGGGTGGGGGGGGGGGGGGGTGGGGGGGGGGGGGGGTGGGGGGGGGGGGGGGTGGGGGGGGGGGGGGGTGGGGGGGGGGGGGGGTGGGGGGGGGGGGGGGTGGGGGGGGGGGGGGGTGGGGGGGGGGGGGGGTGGGGGGGGGGGGGGGTGGGGGGGGGGGGGGGTGGGGGGGGGGGGGGGTGGGGGGGGGGGGGGGTGGGGGGGGGGGGGGGTGGGGGGGGGGGGGGGTGGGGGGGGGGGGGGGTGGGGGGGGGGGGGGGTGGGGGGGGGGGGGGGTGGGGGGGGGGGGGGGTGGGGGGGGGGGGGGGTGGGGGGGGGGGGGGGTGGGGGGGGGGGGGGGTGGGGGGGGGGGGGGGTGGGGGGGGGGGGGGGTGGGGGGGGGGGGGGGTGGGGGGGGGGGGGGGTGGGGGGGGGGGGGGGTGGGGGGGGGGGGGGGTGGGGGGGGGGGGGGGTGGGGGGGGGGGGGGGTGGGGGGGGGGGGGGGTGGGGGGGGGGGGGGGTGGGGGGGGGGGGGGGTGGGGGGGGGGGGGGGTGGGGGGGGGGGGGGGTGGGGGGGGGGGGGGGTGGGGGGGGGGGGGGGTGGGGGGGGGGGGGGGTGGGGGGGGGGGGGGGTGGGGGGGGGGGGGGGTGGGGGGGGGGGGGGGTGGGGGGGGGGGGGGGTGGGGGGGGGGGGGGGTGGGGGGGGGGGGGGGTGGGGGGGGGGGGGGGTGGGGGGGGGGGGGGGTGGGGGGGGGGGGGGGTGGGGGGGGGGGGGGGTGGGGGGGGGGGGGGGTGGGGGGGGGGGGGGGTGGGGGGGGGGGGGGGTGGGGGGGGGGGGGGGTGGGGGGGGGGGGGGGTGGGGGGGGGGGGGGGTGGGGGGGGGGGGGGGTGGGGGGGG
Organism: Sphaerodactylus townsendi; assembly: GCF_021028975.2. NCBI lineage: Eukaryota > Metazoa > Chordata > Lepidosauria > Squamata > Sphaerodactylidae > Sphaerodactylus > Sphaerodactylus townsendi. The sequence continues at coordinate 146,035,056 of NC_059428.1, forward strand.
GGGGGGGTGGGGGGGGGGGGGGGTGGGGGGGGGGGGGGGTGGGGGGGGGGGGGGGTGGGGGGGGGGGGGGGTGGGGGGGGGGGGGGGTGGGGGGGGGGGGGGGTGGGGGGGGGGGGGGGTGGGGGGGGGGGGGGGTGGGGGGGGGGGGGGGTGGGGGGGGGGGGGGGTGGGGGGGGGGGGGGGTGGGGGGGGGGGGGGGTGGGGGGGGGGGGGGGTGGGGGGGGGGGGGGGTGGGGGGGGGGGGGGGTGGGGGGGGGGGGGGGTGGGGGGGGGGGGGGGTGGGGGGGGGGGGGGGTGGGGGGGGGGGGGGGTGGGGGGGGGGGGGGGTGGGGGGGGGGGGGGGTGGGGGGGGGGGGGGGTGGGGGGGGGGGGGGGTGGGGGGGGGGGGGGGTGGGGGGGGGGGGGGGTGGGGGGGGGGGGGGGTGGGGGGGGGGGGGGGTGGGGGGGGGGGGGGGTGGGGGGGGGGGGGGGTGGGGGGGGGGGGGGGTGGGGGGGGGGGGGGGTGGGGGGGGGGGGGGGTGGGGGGGGGGGGGGGTGGGGGGGGGGGGGGGTGGGGGGGGGGGGGGGTGGGGGGGGGGGGGGGTGGGGGGGGGGGGGGGTGGGGGGGGGGGGGGGTGGGGGGGGGGGGGGGTGGGGGGGGGGGGGGGTGGGGGGGGGGGGGGGTGGGGGGGGGGGGGGGTGGGGGGGGGGGGGGGTGGGGGGGGGGGGGGGTGGGGGGGGGGGGGGGTGGGGGGGGGGGGGGGTGGGGGGGGGGGGGGGTGGGGGGGGGGGGGGGTGGGGGGGGGGGGGGGTGGGGGGGGGGGGGGGTGGGGGGGGGGGGGGGTGGGGGGGGGGGGGGGTGGGGGGGGGGGGGGGTGGGGGGGGGGGGGGGTGGGGGGGGGGGGGGGTGGGGGGGGGGGGGGGTGGGGGGGGGGGGGGGTGGGGGGGGGGGGGGGTGGGGGGGGGGGGGGGTGGGGGGGGGGGGGGGTGGGGGGGGGGGGGGGTGGGGGGGGGGGGGGGTGGGGGGGGGGGGGGGTGGGGGGGGGGGGGGGTGGGGGGGGGGGGGGGTGGGGGGGGGGGGGGGTGGGGGGGGGGGGGGGTGGGGGGGGGGGGGGGTGGGGGGGGGGGGGGGTGGGGGGGGGGGGGGGTGGGGGGGGGGGGGGGTGGGGGGGGGGGGGGGTGGGGGGGGGGGGGGGTGGGGGGGGGGGGGGGTGGGGGGGGGGGGGGGTGGGGGGGGGGGGGGGTGGGGGGGGGGGGGGGTGGGGGGGGGGGGGGGTGGGGGGGGGGGGGGGTGGGGGGGGGGGGGGGTGGGGGGGGGGGGGGGTGGGGGGGGGGGGGGGTGGGGGGGGGGGGGGGTGGGGGGGGGGGGGGGTGGGGGGGGGGGGGGGTGGGGGGGGGGGGGGGTGGGGGGGGGGGGGGGTGGGGGGGGGGGGGGGTGGGGGGGGGGGGGGGTGGGGGGGGGGGGGGGTGGGGGGGGGGGGGGGTGGGGGGGGGGGGGGGTGGGGGGGGGGGGGGGTGGGGGGGGGGGGGGGTGGGGGGGGGGGGGGGTGGGGGGGGGGGGGGGTGGGGGGGGGGGGGGGTGGGGGGGGGGGGGGGTGGGGGGGGGGGGGGGTGGGGGGGGGGGGGGGTGGGGGGGGGGGGGGGTGGGGGGGGGGGGGGGTGGGGGGGGGGGGGGGTGGGGGGGGGGGGGGGTGGGGGGGGGGGGGGGTGGGGGGGGGGGGGGGTGGGGGGGGGGGGGGGTGGGGGGGGGGGGGGGTGGGGGGGGGGGGGGGTGGGGGGGGGGGGGGGTGGGGGGGGGGGGGGGTGGGGGGGGGGGGGGGTGGGGGGGGGGGGGGGTGGGGGGGGGGGGGGGTGGGGGGGGGGGGGGGTGGGGGGGGGGGGGGGTGGGGGGGGGGGGGGGTGGGGGGGGGGGGGGGTGGGGGGGGGGGGGGGTGGGGGGGGGGGGGGGTGGGGGGGGGGGGGGGTGGGGGGGGGGGGGGGTGGGGGGGGGGGGGGGTGGGGGGGGGGGGGGGTGGGGGGGGGGGGGGGTGGGGGGGGGGGGGGGTGGGGGGGGGGGGGGGTGGGGGGGGGGGGGGGTGGGGGGGGGGGGGGGTGGGGGGGGGGGGGGGTGGGGGGGGGGGGGGGTGGGGGGGGGGGGGGGTGGGGGGGGGGGGGGGTGGGGGGGGGGGGGGGTGGGGGGGGGGGGGGGTGGGGGGGGGGGGGGGTGGGGGGGGGGGGGGGTGGGGGGGGGGGGGGGTGGGGGGGGGGGGGGGTGGGGGGGGGGGGGGGTGGGGGGGGGGGGGGGTGGGGGGGGGGGGGGGTGGGGGGGGGGGGGGGTGGGGGGGGGGGGGGGTGGGGGGGGGGGGGGGTGGGGGGGGGGGGGGGTGGGGGGGGGGGGGGGTGGGGGGGGGGGGGGGTGGGGGGGGGGGGGGGTGGGGGGGGGGGGGGGTGGGGGGGGGGGGGGGTGGGGGGGGGGGGGGGTGGGGGGGGGGGGGGGTGGGGGGGGGGGGGGGTGGGGGGGGGGGGGGGTGGGGGGGGGGGGGGGTGGGGGGGGGGGGGGGTGGGGGGGGGGGGGGGTGGGGGGGGGGGGGGGTGGGGGGGGGGGGGGGTGGGGGGGGGGGGGGGTGGGGGGGGGGGGGGGTGGGGGGGGGGGGGGGTGGGGGGGGGGGGGGGTGGGGGGGGGGGGGGGTGGGGGGGGGGGGGGGTGGGGGGGGGGGGGGGTGGGGGGGGGGGGGGGTGGGGGGGGGGGGGGGTGGGGGGGGGGGGGGGTGGGGGGGGGGGGGGGTGGGGGGGGGGGGGGGTGGGGGGGGGGGGGGGTGGGGGGGGGGGGGGGTGGGGGGGGGGGGGGGTGGGGGGGGGGGGGGGTGGGGGGGGGGGGGGGTGGGGGGGGGGGGGGGTGGGGGGGGGGGGGGGTGGGGGGGGGGGGGGGTGGGGGGGGGGGGGGGTGGGGGGGGGGGGGGGTGGGGGGGGGGGGGGGTGGGGGGGGGGGGGGGTGGGGGGGGGGGGGGGTGGGGGGGGGGGGGGGTGGGGGGGGGGGGGGGTGGGGGGGGGGGGGGGTGGGGGGGGGGGGGGGTGGGGGGGGGGGGGGGTGGGGGGGGGGGGGGGTGGGGGGGGGGGGGGGTGGGGGGGGGGGGGGGTGGGGGGGGGGGGGGGTGGGGGGGGGGGGGGGTGGGGGGGGGGGGGGGTGGGGGGGGGGGGGGGTGGGGGGGGGGGGGGGTGGGGGGGGGGGGGGGTGGGGGGGGGGGGGGGTGGGGGGGGGGGGGGGTGGGGGGGGGGGGGGGTGGGGGGGGGGGGGGGTGGGGGGGGGGGGGGGTGGGGGGGGGGGGGGGTGGGGGGGGGGGGGGGTGGGGGGGGGGGGGGGTGGGGGGGGGGGGGGGTGGGGGGGGGGGGGGGTGGGGGGGGGGGGGGGTGGGGGGGGGGGGGGGTGGGGGGGGGGGGGGGTGGGGGGGGGGGGGGGTGGGGGGGGGGGGGGGTGGGGGGGGGGGGGGGTGGGGGGGGGGGGGGGTGGGGGGGGGGGGGGGTGGGGGGGGGGGGGGGTGGGGGGGGGGGGGGGTGGGGGGGGGGGGGGGTGGGGGGGGGGGGGGGTGGGGGGGGGGGGGGGTGGGGGGGGGGGGGGGTGGGGGGGGGGGGGGGTGGGGGGGGGGGGGGGTGGGGGGGGGGGGGGGTGGGGGGGGGGGGGGGTGGGGGGGGGGGGGGGTGGGGGGGGGGGGGGGTGGGGGGGGGGGGGGGTGGGGGGGGGGGGGGGTGGGGGGGGGGGGGGGTGGGGGGGGGGGGGGGTGGGGGGGGGGGGGGGTGGGGGGGGGGGGGGGTGGGGGGGGGGGGGGGTGGGGGGGGGGGGGGGTGGGGGGGGGGGGGGGTGGGGGGGGGGGGGGGTGGGGGGGGGGGGGGGTGGGGGGGGGGGGGGGTGGGGGGGGGGGGGGGTGGGGGGGGGGGGGGGTGGGGGGGGGGGGGGGTGGGGGGGGGGGGGGGTGGGGGGGGGGGGGGGTGGGGGGGGGGGGGGGTGGGGGGGGGGGGGGGTGGGGGGGGGGGGGGGTGGGGGGGGGGGGGGGTGGGGGGGGGGGGGGGTGGGGGGGGGGGGGGGTGGGGGGGGGGGGGGGTGGGGGGGGGGGGGGGTGGGGGGGGGGGGGGGTGGGGGGGGGGGGGGGTGGGGGGGGGGGGGGGTGGGGGGGGGGGGGGGTGGGGGGGGGGGGGGGTGGGGGGGGGGGGGGGTGGGGGGGGGGGGGGGTGGGGGGGGGGGGGGGTGGGGGGGGGGGGGGGTGGGGGGGGGGGGGGGTGGGGGGGGGGGGGGGTGGGGGGGGGGGGGGGTGGGGGGGGGGGGGGGTGGGGGGGGGGGGGGGTGGGGGGGGGGGGGGGTGGGGGGGGGGGGGGGTGGGGGGGGGGGGGGGTGGGGGGGGGGGGGGGTGGGGGGGGGGGGGGGTGGGGGGGGGGGGGGGTGGGGGGGGGGGGGGGTGGGGGGGGGGGGGGGTGGGGGGGGGGGGGGGTGGGGGGGGGGGGGGGTGGGGGGGGGGGGGGGTGGGGGGGGGGGGGGGTGGGGGGGGGGGGGGGTGGGGGGGGGGGGGGGTGGGGGGGGGGGGGGGTGGGGGGGGGGGGGGGTGGGGGGGGGGGGGGGTGGGGGGGGGGGGGGGTGGGGGGGGGGGGGGGTGGGGGGGGGGGGGGGTGGGGGGGGGGGGGGGTGGGGGGGGGGGGGGGTGGGGGGGGGGGGGGGTGGGGGGGGGGGGGGGTGGGGGGGGGGGGGGGTGGGGGGGGGGGGGGGTGGGGGGGGGGGGGGGTGGGGGGGGGGGGGGGTGGGGGGGGGGGGGGGTGGGGGGGGGGGGGGGTGGGGGGGGGGGGGGGTGGGGGGGGGGGGGGGTGGGGGGGGGGGGGGGTGGGGGGGGGGGGGGGTGGGGGGGGGGGGGGGTGGGGGGGGGGGGGGGTGGGGGGGGGGGGGGGTGGGGGGGGGGGGGGGTGGGGGGGGGGGGGGGTGGGGGGGGGGGGGGGTGGGGGGGGGGGGGGGTGGGGGGGGGGGGGGGTGGGGGGGGGGGGGGGTGGGGGGGGGGGGGGGTGGGGGGGGGGGGGGGTGGGGGGGGGGGGGGGTGGGGGGGGGGGGGGGTGGGGGGGGGGGGGGGTGGGGGGGGGGGGGGGTGGGGGGGGGGGGGGGTGGGGGGGGGGGGGGGTGGGGGGGGGGGGGGGTGGGGGGGGGGGGGGGTGGGGGGGGGGGGGGGTGGGGGGGGGGGGGGGTGGGGGGGGGGGGGGGTGGGGGGGGGGGGGGGTGGGGGGGGGGGGGGGTGGGGGGGGGGGGGGGTGGGGGGGGGGGGGGGTGGGGGGGGGGGGGGGTGGGGGGGGGGGGGGGTGGGGGGGGGGGGGGGTGGGGGGGGGGGGGGGTGGGGGGGGGGGGGGGTGGGGGGGGGGGGGGGTGGGGGGGGGGGGGGGTGGGGGGGGGGGGGGGTGGGGGGGGGGGGGGGTGGGGGGGGGGGGGGGTGGGGGGGGGGGGGGGTGGGGGGGGGGGGGGGTGGGGGGGGGGGGGGGTGGGGGGGGGGGGGGGTGGGGGGGGGGGGGGGTGGGGGGGGGGGGGGGTGGGGGGGGGGGGGGGTGGGGGGGGGGGGGGGTGGGGGGGGGGGGGGGTGGGGGGGGGGGGGGGTGGGGGGGGGGGGGGGTGGGGGGGGGGGGGGGTGGGGGGGGGGGGGGGTGGGGGGGGGGGGGGGTGGGGGGGGGGGGGGGTGGGGGGGGGGGGGGGTGGGGGGGGGGGGGGGTGGGGGGGGGGGGGGGTGGGGGGGGGGGGGGGTGGGGGGGGGGGGGGGTGGGGGGGGGGGGGGGTGGGGGGGGGGGGGGGTGGGGGGGGGGGGGGGTGGGGGGGGGGGGGGGTGGGGGGGGGGGGGGGTGGGGGGGGGGGGGGGTGGGGGGGGGGGGGGGTGGGGGGGGGGGGGGGTGGGGGGGGGGGGGGGTGGGGGGGGGGGGGGGTGGGGGGGGGGGGGGGTGGGGGGGGGGGGGGGTGGGGGGGGGGGGGGGTGGGGGGGGGGGGGGGTGGGGGGGGGGGGGGGTGGGGGGGGGGGGGGGTGGGGGGGGGGGGGGGTGGGGGGGGGGGGGGGTGGGGGGGGGGGGGGGTGGGGGGGGGGGGGGGTGGGGGGGGGGGGGGGTGGGGGGGGGGGGGGGTGGGGGGGGGGGGGGGTGGGGGGGGGGGGGGGTGGGGGGGGGGGGGGGTGGGGGGGGGGGGGGGTGGGGGGGGGGGGGGGTGGGGGGGGGGGGGGGTGGGGGGGGGGGGGGGTGGGGGGGGGGGGGGGTGGGGGGGGGGGGGGGTGGGGGGGGGGGGGGGTGGGGGGGGGGGGGGGTGGGGGGGGGGGGGGGTGGGGGGGGGGGGGGGTGGGGGGGGGGGGGGGTGGGGGGGGGGGGGGGTGGGGGGGGGGGGGGGTGGGGGGGGGGGGGGGTGGGGGGGGGGGGGGGTGGGGGGGGGGGGGGGTGGGGGGGGGGGGGGGTGGGGGGGGGGGGGGGTGGGGGGGGGGGGGGGTGGGGGGGGGGGGGGGTGGGGGGGGGGGGGGGTGGGGGGGGGGGGGGGTGGGGGGGGGGGGGGGTGGGGGGGGGGGGGGGTGGGGGGGGGGGGGGGTGGGGGGGGGGGGGGGTGGGGGGGGGGGGGGGTGGGGGGGGGGGGGGGTGGGGGGGGGGGGGGGTGGGGGGGGGGGGGGGTGGGGGGGGGGGGGGGTGGGGGGGGGGGGGGGTGGGGGGGGGGGGGGGTGGGGGGGGGGGGGGGTGGGGGGGGGGGGGGGTGGGGGGGGGGGGGGGTGGGGGGGGGGGGGGGTGGGGGGGGGGGGGGGTGGGGGGGGGGGGGGGTGGGGGGGGGGGGGGGTGGGGGGGGGGGGGGGTGGGGGGGGGGGGGGGTGGGGGGGGGGGGGGGTGGGGGGGGGGGGGGGTGGGGGGGGGGGGGGGTGGGGGGGGGGGGGGGTGGGGGGGGGGGGGGGTGGGGGGGGGGGGGGGTGGGGGGGGGGGGGGGTGGGGGGGGGGGGGGGTGGGGGGGGGGGGGGGTGGGGGGGGGGGGGGGTGGGGGGGGGGGGGGGTGGGGGGGGGGGGGGGTGGGGGGGGGGGGGGGTGGGGGGGGGGGGGGGTGGGGGGGGGGGGGGGTGGGGGGGGGGGGGGGTGGGGGGGGGGGGGGGTGGGGGGGGGGGGGGGTGGGGGGGGGGGGGGGTGGGGGGGGGGGGGGGTGGGGGGGGGGGGGGGTGGGGGGGGGGGGGGGTGGGGGGGGGGGGGGGTGGGGGGGGGGGGGGGTGGGGGGGGGGGGGGGTGGGGGGGGGGGGGGGTGGGGGGGGGGGGGGGTGGGGGGGGGGGGGGGTGGGGGGGGGGGGGGGTGGGGGGGGGGGGGGGTGGGGGGGGGGGGGGGTGGGGGGGGGGGGGGGTGGGGGGGGGGGGGGGTGGGGGGGGGGGGGGGTGGGGGGGGGGGGGGGTGGGGGGGGGGGGGGGTGGGGGGGGGGGGGGGTGGGGGGGGGGGGGGGTGGGGGGGGGGGGGGGTGGGGGGGGGGGGGGGTGGGGGGGGGGGGGGGTGGGGGGGGGGGGGGGTGGGGGGGGGGGGGGGTGGGGGGGGGGGGGGGTGGGGGGGGGGGGGGGTGGGGGGGGGGGGGGGTGGGGGGGGGGGGGGGTGGGGGGGGGGGGGGGTGGGGGGGGGGGGGGGTGGGGGGGGGGGGGGGTGGGGGGGGGGGGGGGTGGGGGGGGGGGGGGGTGGGGGGGGGGGGGGGTGGGGGGGGGGGGGGGTGGGGGGGGGGGGGGGTGGGGGGGGGGGGGGGTGGGGGGGGGGGGGGGTGGGGGGGGGGGGGGGTGGGGGGGGGGGGGGGTGGGGGGGGGGGGGGGTGGGGGGGGGGGGGGGTGGGGGGGGGGGGGGGTGGGGGGGGGGGGGGGTGGGGGGGGGGGGGGGTGGGGGGGGGGGGGGGTGGGGGGGGGGGGGGGTGGGGGGGGGGGGGGGTGGGGGGGGGGGGGGGTGGGGGGGGGGGGGGGTGGGGGGGGGGGGGGGTGGGGGGGGGGGGGGGTGGGGGGGGGGGGGGGTGGGGGGGGGGGGGGGTGGGGGGGGGGGGGGGTGGGGGGGGGGGGGGGTGGGGGGGGGGGGGGGTGGGGGGGGGGGGGGGTGGGGGGGGGGGGGGGTGGGGGGGGGGGGGGGTGGGGGGGGGGGGGGGTGGGGGGGGGGGGGGGTGGGGGGGGGGGGGGGTGGGGGGGGGGGGGGGTGGGGGGGGGGGGGGGTGGGGGGGGGGGGGGGTGGGGGGGGGGGGGGGTGGGGGGGGGGGGGGGTGGGGGGGGGGGGGGGTGGGGGGGGGGGGGGGTGGGGGGGGGGGGGGGTGGGGGGGGGGGGGGGTGGGGGGGGGGGGGGGTGGGGGGGGGGGGGGGTGGGGGGGGGGGGGGGTGGGGGGGGGGGGGGGTGGGGGGGGGGGGGGGTGGGGGGGGGGGGGGGTGGGGGGGGGGGGGGGTGGGGGGGGGGGGGGGTGGGGGGGGGGGGGGGTGGGGGGGGGGGGGGGTGGGGGGGGGGGGGGGTGGGGGGGGGGGGGGGTGGGGGGGGGGGGGGGTGGGGGGGGGGGGGGGTGGGGGGGGGGGGGGGTGGGGGGGGGGGGGGGTGGGGGGGGGGGGGGGTGGGGGGGGGGGGGGGTGGGGGGGGGGGGGGGTGGGGGGGGGGGGGGGTGGGGGGGGGGGGGGGTGGGGGGGGGGGGGGGTGGGGGGGGGGGGGGGTGGGGGGGGGGGGGGGTGGGGGGGGGGGGGGGTGGGGGGGGGGGGGGGTGGGGGGGGGGGGGGGTGGGGGGGGGGGGGGGTGGGGGGGGGGGGGGGTGGGGGGGGGGGGGGGTGGGGGGGGGGGGGGGTGGGGGGGGGGGGGGGTGGGGGGGGGGGGGGGTGGGGGGGGGGGGGGGTGGGGGGGGGGGGGGGTGGGGGGGGGGGGGGGTGGGGGGGGGGGGGGGTGGGGGGGGGGGGGGGTGGGGGGGGGGGGGGGTGGGGGGGGGGGGGGGTGGGGGGGGGGGGGGGTGGGGGGGGGGGGGGGTGGGGGGGGGGGGGGGTGGGGGGGGGGGGGGGTGGGGGGGGGGGGGGGTGGGGGGGGGGGGGGGTGGGGGGGGGGGGGGGTGGGGGGGGGGGGGGGTGGGGGGGGGGGGGGGTGGGGGGGGGGGGGGGTGGGGGGGGGGGGGGGTGGGGGGGGGGGGGGGTGGGGGGGGGGGGGGGTGGGGGGGGGGGGGGGTGGGGGGGGGGGGGGGTGGGGGGGGGGGGGGGTGGGGGGGGGGGGGGGTGGGGGGGGGGGGGGGTGGGGGGGGGGGGGGGTGGGGGGGGGGGGGGGTGGGGGGGGGGGGGGGTGGGGGGGGGGGGGGGTGGGGGGGGGGGGGGGTGGGGGGGGGGGGGGGTGGGGGGGGGGGGGGGTGGGGGGGGGGGGGGGTGGGGGGGGGGGGGGGTGGGGGGGGGGGGGGGTGGGGGGGGGGGGGGGTGGGGGGGGGGGGGGGTGGGGGGGGGGGGGGGTGGGGGGGGGGGGGGGTGGGGGGGGGGGGGGGTGGGGGGGGGGGGGGGTGGGGGGGGGGGGGGGTGGGGGGGGGGGGGGGTGGGGGGGGGGGGGGGTGGGGGGGGGGGGGGGTGGGGGGGGGGGGGGGTGGGGGGGGGGGGGGGTGGGGGGGGGGGGGGGTGGGGGGGGGGGGGGGTGGGGGGGGGGGGGGGTGGGGGGGGGGGGGGGTGGGGGGGGGGGGGGGTGGGGGGGGGGGGGGGTGGGGGGGGGGGGGGGTGGGGGGGGGGGGGGGTGGGGGGGGGGGGGGGTGGGGGGGGGGGGGGGTGGGGGGGGGGGGGGGTGGGGGGGGGGGGGGGTGGGGGGGGGGGGGGGTGGGGGGGGGGGGGGGTGGGGGGGGGGGGGGGTGGGGGGGGGGGGGGGTGGGGGGGGGGGGGGGTGGGGGGGGGGGGGGGTGGGGGGGGGGGGGGGTGGGGGGGGGGGGGGGTGGGGGGGGGGGGGGGTGGGGGGGGGGGGGGGTGGGGGGGGGGGGGGGTGGGGGGGGGGGGGGGTGGGGGGGGGGGGGGGTGGGGGGGGGGGGGGGTGGGGGGGGGGGGGGGTGGGGGGGGGGGGGGGTGGGGGGGGGGGGGGGTGGGGGGGGGGGGGGGTGGGGGGGGGGGGGGGTGGGGGGGGGGGGGGGTGGGGGGGGGGGGGGGTGGGGGGGGGGGGGGGTGGGGGGGGGGGGGGGTGGGGGGGGGGGGGGGTGGGGGGGGGGGGGGGTGGGGGGGGGGGGGGGTGGGGGGGGGGGGGGGTGGGGGGGGGGGGGGGTGGGGGGGGGGGGGGGTGGGGGGGGGGGGGGGTGGGGGGGGGGGGGGGTGGGGGGGGGGGGGGGTGGGGGGGGGGGGGGGTGGGGGGGGGGGGGGGTGGGGGGGGGGGGGGGTGGGGGGGGGGGGGGGTGGGGGGGGGGGGGGGTGGGGGGGGGGGGGGGTGGGGGGGGGGGGGGGTGGGGGGGGGGGGGGGTGGGGGGGGGGGGGGGTGGGGGGGGGGGGGGGTGGGGGGGGGGGGGGGTGGGGGGGGGGGGGGGTGGGGGGGGGGGGGGGTGGGGGGGGGGGGGGGTGGGGGGGGGGGGGGGTGGGGGGGGGGGGGGGTGGGGGGGGGGGGGGGTGGGGGGGGGGGGGGGTGGGGGGGGGGGGGGGTGGGGGGGGGGGGGGGTGGGGGGGGGGGGGGGTGGGGGGGGGGGGGGGTGGGGGGGGGGGGGGGTGGGGGGGGGGGGGGGTGGGGGGGGGGGGGGGTGGGGGGGGGGGGGGGTGGGGGGGGGGGGGGGTGGGGGGGGGGGGGGGTGGGGGGGGGGGGGGGTGGGGGGGGGGGGGGGTGGGGGGGGGGGGGGGTGGGGGGGGGGGGGGGTGGGGGGGGGGGGGGGTGGGGGGGGGGGGGGGTGGGGGGGGGGGGGGGTGGGGGGGGGGGGGGGTGGGGGGGGGGGGGGGTGGGGGGGGGGGGGGGTGGGGGGGGGGGGGGGTGGGGGGGGGGGGGGGTGGGGGGGGGGGGGGGTGGGGGGGGGGGGGGGTGGGGGGGGGGGGGGGTGGGGGGGGGGGGGGGTGGGGGGGGGGGGGGGTGGGGGGGGGGGGGGGTGGGGGGGGGGGGGGGTGGGGGGGGGGGGGGGTGGGGGGGGGGGGGGGTGGGGGGGGGGGGGGGTGGGGGGGGGGGGGGGTGGGGGGGGGGGGGGGTGGGGGGGGGGGGGGGTGGGGGGGGGGGGGGGTGGGGGGGGGGGGGGGTGGGGGGGGGGGGGGGTGGGGGGGGGGGGGGGTGGGGGGGGGGGGGGGTGGGGGGGGGGGGGGGTGGGGGGGGGGGGGGGTGGGGGGGGGGGGGGGTGGGGGGGGGGGGGGGTGGGGGGGGGGGGGGGTGGGGGGGGGGGGGGGTGGGGGGGGGGGGGGGTGGGGGGGGGGGGGGGTGGGGGGGGGGGGGGGTGGGGGGGGGGGGGGGTGGGGGGGGGGGGGGGTGGGGGGGGGGGGGGGTGGGGGGGGGGGGGGGTGGGGGGGGGGGGGGGTGGGGGGGGGGGGGGGTGGGGGGGGGGGGGGGTGGGGGGGGGGGGGGGTGGGGGGGGGGGGGGGTGGGGGGGGGGGGGGGTGGGGGGGGGGGGGGGTGGGGGGGGGGGGGGGTGGGGGGGGGGGGGGGTGGGGGGGGGGGGGGGTGGGGGGGGGGGGGGGTGGGGGGGGGGGGGGGTGGGGGGGGGGGGGGGTGGGGGGGGGGGGGGGTGGGGGGGGGGGGGGGTGGGGGGGGGGGGGGGTGGGGGGGGGGGGGGGTGGGGGGGGGGGGGGGTGGGGGGGGGGGGGGGTGGGGGGGGGGGGGGGTGGGGGGGGGGGGGGGTGGGGGGGGGGGGGGGTGGGGGGGGGGGGGGGTGGGGGGGGGGGGGGGTGGGGGGGGGGGGGGGTGGGGGGGGGGGGGGGTGGGGGGGGGGGGGGGTGGGGGGGGGGGGGGGTGGGGGGGGGGGGGGGTGGGGGGGGGGGGGGGTGGGGGGGGGGGGGGGTGGGGGGGGGGGGGGGTGGGGGGGGGGGGGGGTGGGGGGGGGGGGGGGTGGGGGGGGGGGGGGGTGGGGGGGGGGGGGGGTGGGGGGGGGGGGGGGTGGGGGGGGGGGGGGGTGGGGGGGGGGGGGGGTGGGGGGGGGGGGGGGTGGGGGGGGGGGGGGGTGGGGGGGGGGGGGGGTGGGGGGGGGGGGGGGTGGGGGGGGGGGGGGGTGGGGGGGGGGGGGGGTGGGGGGGGGGGGGGGTGGGGGGGGGGGGGGGTGGGGGGGGGGGGGGGTGGGGGGGGGGGGGGGTGGGGGGGGGGGGGGGTGGGGGGGGGGGGGGGTGGGGGGGGGGGGGGGTGGGGGGGGGGGGGGGTGGGGGGGGGGGGGGGTGGGGGGGGGGGGGGGTGGGGGGGGGGGGGGGTGGGGGGGGGGGGGGGTGGGGGGGGGGGGGGGTGGGGGGGGGGGGGGGTGGGGGGGGGGGGGGGTGGGGGGGGGGGGGGGTGGGGGGGGGGGGGGGTGGGGGGGGGGGGGGGTGGGGGGGGGGGGGGGTGGGGGGGGGGGGGGGTGGGGGGGGGGGGGGGTGGGGGGGGGGGGGGGTGGGGGGGGGGGGGGGTGGGGGGGGGGGGGGGTGGGGGGGGGGGGGGGTGGGGGGGGGGGGGGGTGGGGGGGGGGGGGGGTGGGGGGGGGGGGGGGTGGGGGGGGGGGGGGGTGGGGGGGGGGGGGGGTGGGGGGGGGGGGGGGTGGGGGGGGGGGGGGGTGGGGGGGGGGGGGGGTGGGGGGGGGGGGGGGTGGGGGGGGGGGGGGGTGGGGGGGGGGGGGGGTGGGGGGGGGGGGGGGTGGGGGGGGGGGGGGGTGGGGGGGGGGGGGGGTGGGGGGGGGGGGGGGTGGGGGGGGGGGGGGGTGGGGGGGGGGGGGGGTGGGGGGGGGGGGGGGTGGGGGGGGGGGGGGGTGGGGGGGGGGGGGGGTGGGGGGGGGGGGGGGTGGGGGGGGGGGGGGGTGGGGGGGGGGGGGGGTGGGGGGGGGGGGGGGTGGGGGGGGGGGGGGGTGGGGGGGGGGGGGGGTGGGGGGGGGGGGGGGTGGGGGGGGGGGGGGGTGGGGGGGGGGGGGGGTGGGGGGGGGGGGGGGTGGGGGGGGGGGGGGGTGGGGGGGGGGGGGGGTGGGGGGGGGGGGGGGTGGGGGGGGGGGGGGGTGGGGGGGGGGGGGGGTGGGGGGGGGGGGGGGTGGGGGGGGGGGGGGGTGGGGGGGGGGGGGGGTGGGGGGGGGGGGGGGTGGGGGGGGGGGGGGGTGGGGGGGGGGGGGGGTGGGGGGGGGGGGGGGTGGGGGGGGGGGGGGGTGGGGGGGGGGGGGGGTGGGGGGGGGGGGGGGTGGGGGGGGGGGGGGGTGGGGGGGGGGGGGGGTGGGGGGGGGGGGGGGTGGGGGGGGGGGGGGGTGGGGGGGGGGGGGGGTGGGGGGGGGGGGGGGTGGGGGGGGGGGGGGGTGGGGGGGGGGGGGGGTGGGGGGGGGGGGGGGTGGGGGGGGGGGGGGGTGGGGGGGGGGGGGGGTGGGGGGGGGGGGGGGTGGGGGGGGGGGGGGGTGGGGGGGGGGGGGGGTGGGGGGGGGGGGGGGTGGGGGGGGGGGGGGGTGGGGGGGGGGGGGGGTGGGGGGGGGGGGGGGTGGGGGGGGGGGGGGGTGGGGGGGGGGGGGGGTGGGGGGGGGGGGGGGTGGGGGGGGGGGGGGGTGGGGGGGGGGGGGGGTGGGGGGGGGGGGGGGTGGGGGGGGGGGGGGGTGGGGGGGGGGGGGGGTGGGGGGGGGGGGGGGTGGGGGGGGGGGGGGGTGGGGGGGGGGGGGGGTGGGGGGGGGGGGGGGTGGGGGGGGGGGGGGGTGGGGGGGGGGGGGGGTGGGGGGGGGGGGGGGTGGGGGGGGGGGGGGGTGGGGGGGGGGGGGGGTGGGGGGGGGGGGGGGTGGGGGGGGGGGGGGGTGGGGGGGGGGGGGGGTGGGGGGGGGGGGGGGTGGGGGGGGGGGGGGGTGGGGGGGGGGGGGGGTGGGGGGGGGGGGGGGTGGGGGGGGGGGGGGGTGGGGGGGGGGGGGGGTGGGGGGGGGGGGGGGTGGGGGGGGGGGGGGGTGGGGGGGGGGGGGGGTGGGGGGGGGGGGGGGTGGGGGGGGGGGGGGGTGGGGGGGGGGGGGGGTGGGGGGGGGGGGGGGTGGGGGGGGGGGGGGGTGGGGGGGGGGGGGGGTGGGGGGGGGGGGGGGTGGGGGGGGGGGGGGGTGGGGGGGGGGGGGGGTGGGGGGGGGGGGGGGTGGGGGGGGGGGGGGGTGGGGGGGGGGGGGGGTGGGGGGGGGGGGGGGTGGGGGGGGGGGGGGGTGGGGGGGGGGGGGGGTGGGGGGGGGGGGGGGTGGGGGGGGGGGGGGGTGGGGGGGGGGGGGGGTGGGGGGGGGGGGGGGTGGGGGGGGGGGGGGGTGGGGGGGGGGGGGGGTGGGGGGGGGGGGGGGTGGGGGGGGGGGGGGGTGGGGGGGGGGGGGGGTGGGGGGGGGGGGGGGTGGGGGGGGGGGGGGGTGGGGGGGGGGGGGGGTGGGGGGGGGGGGGGGTGGGGGGGGGGGGGGGTGGGGGGGGGGGGGGGTGGGGGGGGGGGGGGGTGGGGGGGGGGGGGGGTGGGGGGGGGGGGGGGTGGGGGGGGGGGGGGGTGGGGGGGGGGGGGGGTGGGGGGGGGGGGGGGTGGGGGGGGGGGGGGGTGGGGGGGGGGGGGGGTGGGGGGGGGGGGGGGTGGGGGGGGGGGGGGGTGGGGGGGGGGGGGGGTGGGGGGGGGGGGGGGTGGGGGGGGGGGGGGGTGGGGGGGGGGGGGGGTGGGGGGGGGGGGGGGTGGGGGGGGGGGGGGGTGGGGGGGGGGGGGGGTGGGGGGGGGGGGGGGTGGGGGGGGGGGGGGGTGGGGGGGGGGGGGGGTGGGGGGGGGGGGGGGTGGGGGGGGGGGGGGGTGGGGGGGGGGGGGGGTGGGGGGGGGGGGGGGTGGGGGGGGGGGGGGGTGGGGGGGGGGGGGGGTGGGGGGGGGGGGGGGTGGGGGGGGGGGGGGGTGGGGGGGGGGGGGGGTGGGGGGGGGGGGGGGTGGGGGGGGGGGGGGGTGGGGGGGGGGGGGGGTGGGGGGGGGGGGGGGTGGGGGGGGGGGGGGGTGGGGGGGGGGGGGGGTGGGGGGGGGGGGGGGTGGGGGGGGGGGGGGGTGGGGGGGGGGGGGGGTGGGGGGGGGGGGGGGTGGGGGGGGGGGGGGGTGGGGGGGGGGGGGGGTGGGGGGGGGGGGGGGTGGGGGGGGGGGGGGGTGGGGGGGGGGGGGGGTGGGGGGGGGGGGGGGTGGGGGGGGGGGGGGGTGGGGGGGGGGGGGGGTGGGGGGGGGGGGGGGTGGGGGGGGGGGGGGGTGGGGGGGGGGGGGGGTGGGGGGGGGGGGGGGTGGGGGGGGGGGGGGGTGGGGGGGGGGGGGGGTGGGGGGGGGGGGGGGTGGGGGGGGGGGGGGGTGGGGGGGGGGGGGGGTGGGGGGGGGGGGGGGTGGGGGGGGGGGGGGGTGGGGGGGGGGGGGGGTGGGGGGGGGGGGGGGTGGGGGGGGGGGGGGGTGGGGGGGGGGGGGGGTGGGGGGGGGGGGGGGTGGGGGGGGGGGGGGGTGGGGGGGGGGGGGGGTGGGGGGGGGGGGGGGTGGGGGGGGGGGGGGGTGGGGGGGGGGGGGGGTGGGGGGGGGGGGGGGTGGGGGGGGGGGGGGGTGGGGGGGGGGGGGGGTGGGGGGGGGGGGGGGTGGGGGGGGGGGGGGGTGGGGGGGGGGGGGGGTGGGGGGGGGGGGGGGTGGGGGGGGGGGGGGGTGGGGGGGGGGGGGGGTGGGGGGGGGGGGGGGTGGGGGGGGGGGGGGGTGGGGGGGGGGGGGGGTGGGGGGGGGGGGGGGTGGGGGGGGGGGGGGGTGGGGGGGGGGGGGGGTGGGGGGGGGGGGGGGTGGGGGGGGGGGGGGGTGGGGGGGGGGGGGGGTGGGGGGGGGGGGGGGTGGGGGGGGGGGGGGGTGGGGGGGGGGGGGGGTGGGGGGGGGGGGGGGTGGGGGGGGGGGGGGGTGGGGGGGGGGGGGGGTGGGGGGGGGGGGGGGTGGGGGGGGGGGGGGGTGGGGGGGGGGGGGGGTGGGGGGGGGGGGGGGTGGGGGGGGGGGGGGGTGGGGGGGGGGGGGGGTGGGGGGGGGGGGGGGTGGGGGGGGGGGGGGGTGGGGGGGGGGGGGGGTGGGGGGGGGGGGGGGTGGGGGGGGGGGGGGGTGGGGGGGGGGGGGGGTGGGGGGGGGGGGGGGTGGGGGGGGGGGGGGGTGGGGGGGGGGGGGGGTGGGGGGGGGGGGGGGTGGGGGGGGGGGGGGGTGGGGGGGGGGGGGGGTGGGGGGGGGGGGGGGTGGGGGGGGGGGGGGGTGGGGGGGGGGGGGGGTGGGGGGGGGGGGGGGTGGGGGGGGGGGGGGGTGGGGGGGGGGGGGGGTGGGGGGGGGGGGGGGTGGGGGGGGGGGGGGGTGGGGGGGGGGGGGGGTGGGGGGGGGGGGGGGTGGGGGGGGGGGGGGGTGGGGGGGGGGGGGGGTGGGGGGGGGGGGGGGTGGGGGGGGGGGGGGGTGGGGGGGGGGGGGGGTGGGGGGGGGGGGGGGTGGGGGGGGGGGGGGGTGGGGGGGGGGGGGGGTGGGGGGGGGGGGGGGTGGGGGGGGGGGGGGGTGGGGGGGGGGGGGGGTGGGGGGGGGGGGGGGTGGGGGGGGGGGGGGGTGGGGGGGGGGGGGGGTGGGGGGGGGGGGGGGTGGGGGGGGGGGGGGGTGGGGGGGGGGGGGGGTGGGGGGGGGGGGGGGTGGGGGGGGGGGGGGGTGGGGGGGGGGGGGGGTGGGGGGGGGGGGGGGTGGGGGGGGGGGGGGGTGGGGGGGGGGGGGGGTGGGGGGGGGGGGGGGTGGGGGGGGGGGGGGGTGGGGGGGGGGGGGGGTGGGGGGGGGGGGGGGTGGGGGGGGGGGGGGGTGGGGGGGGGGGGGGGTGGGGGGGGGGGGGGGTGGGGGGGGGGGGGGGTGGGGGGGGGGGGGGGTGGGGGGGGGGGGGGGTGGGGGGGGGGGGGGGTGGGGGGGGGGGGGGGTGGGGGGGGGGGGGGGTGGGGGGGGGGGGGGGTGGGGGGGGGGGGGGGTGGGGGGGGGGGGGGGTGGGGGGGGGGGGGGGTGGGGGGGGGGGGGGGTGGGGGGGGGGGGGGGTGGGGGGGGGGGGGGGTGGGGGGGGGGGGGGGTGGGGGGGGGGGGGGGTGGGGGGGGGGGGGGGTGGGGGGGGGGGGGGGTGGGGGGGGGGGGGGGTGGGGGGGGGGGGGGGTGGGGGGGGGGGGGGGTGGGGGGGGGGGGGGGTGGGGGGGGGGGGGGGTGGGGGGGGGGGGGGGTGGGGGGGGGGGGGGGTGGGGGGGGGGGGGGGTGGGGGGGGGGGGGGGTGGGGGGGGGGGGGGGTGGGGGGGGGGGGGGGTGGGGGGGGGGGGGGGTGGGGGGGGGGGGGGGTGGGGGGGGGGGGGGGTGGGGGGGGGGGGGGGTGGGGGGGGGGGGGGGTGGGGGGGGGGGGGGGTGGGGGGGGGGGGGGGTGGGGGGGGGGGGGGGTGGGGGGGGGGGGGGGTGGGGGGGGGGGGGGGTGGGGGGGGGGGGGGGTGGGGGGGGGGGGGGGTGGGGGGGGGGGGGGGTGGGGGGGGGGGGGGGTGGGGGGGGGGGGGGGTGGGGGGGGGGGGGGGTGGGGGGGGGGGGGGGTGGGGGGGGGGGGGGGTGGGGGGGGGGGGGGGTGGGGGGGGGGGGGGGTGGGGGGGGGGGGGGGTGGGGGGGGGGGGGGGTGGGGGGGGGGGGGGGTGGGGGGGGGGGGGGGTGGGGGGGGGGGGGGGTGGGGGGGGGGGGGGGTGGGGGGGGGGGGGGGTGGGGGGGGGGGGGGGTGGGGGGGGGGGGGGGTGGGGGGGGGGGGGGGTGGGGGGGGGGGGGGGTGGGGGGGGGGGGGGGTGGGGGGGGGGGGGGGTGGGGGGGGGGGGGGGTGGGGGGGGGGGGGGGTGGGGGGGGGGGGGGGTGGGGGGGGGGGGGGGTGGGGGGGGGGGGGGGTGGGGGGGGGGGGGGGTGGGGGGGGGGGGGGGTGGGGGGGGGGGGGGGTGGGGGGGGGGGGGGGTGGGGGGGGGGGGGGGTGGGGGGGGGGGGGGGTGGGGGGGGGGGGGGGTGGGGGGGGGGGGGGGTGGGGGGGGGGGGGGGTGGGGGGGGGGGGGGGTGGGGGGGGGGGGGGGTGGGGGGGGGGGGGGGTGGGGGGGGGGGGGGGTGGGGGGGGGGGGGGGTGGGGGGGGGGGGGGGTGGGGGGGGGGGGGGGTGGGGGGGGGGGGGGGTGGGGGGGGGGGGGGGTGGGGGGGGGGGGGGGTGGGGGGGGGGGGGGGTGGGGGGGGGGGGGGGTGGGGGGGGGGGGGGGTGGGGGGGGGGGGGGGTGGGGGGGGGGGGGGGTGGGGGGGGGGGGGGGTGGGGGGGGGGGGGGGTGGGGGGGGGGGGGGGTGGGGGGGGGGGGGGGTGGGGGGGGGGGGGGGTGGGGGGGGGGGGGGGTGGGGGGGGGGGGGGGTGGGGGGGGGGGGGGGTGGGGGGGGGGGGGGGTGGGGGGGGGGGGGGGTGGGGGGGGGGGGGGGTGGGGGGGGGGGGGGGTGGGGGGGGGGGGGGGTGGGGGGGGGGGGGGGTGGGGGGGGGGGGGGGTGGGGGGGGGGGGGGGTGGGGGGGGGGGGGGGTGGGGGGGGGGGGGGGTGGGGGGGGGGGGGGGTGGGGGGGGGGGGGGGTGGGGGGGGGGGGGGGTGGGGGGGGGGGGGGGTGGGGGGGGGGGGGGGTGGGGGGGGGGGGGGGTGGGGGGGGGGGGGGGTGGGGGGGGGGGGGGGTGGGGGGGGGGGGGGGTGGGGGGGGGGGGGGGTGGGGGGGGGGGGGGGTGGGGGGGGGGGGGGGTGGGGGGGGGGGGGGGTGGGGGGGGGGGGGGGTGGGGGGGGGGGGGGGTGGGGGGGGGGGGGGGTGGGGGGGGGGGGGGGTGGGGGGGGGGGGGGGTGGGGGGGGGGGGGGGTGGGGGGGGGGGGGGGTGGGGGGGGGGGGGGGTGGGGGGGGGGGGGGGTGGGGGGGGGGGGGGGTGGGGGGGGGGGGGGGTGGGGGGGGGGGGGGGTGGGGGGGGGGGGGGGTGGGGGGGGGGGGGGGTGGGGGGGGGGGGGGGTGGGGGGGGGGGGGGGTGGGGGGGGGGGGGGGTGGGGGGGGGGGGGGGTGGGGGGGGGGGGGGGTGGGGGGGGGGGGGGGTGGGGGGGGGGGGGGGTGGGGGGGGGGGGGGGTGGGGGGGGGGGGGGGTGGGGGGGGGGGGGGGTGGGGGGGGGGGGGGGTGGGGGGGGGGGGGGGTGGGGGGGGGGGGGGGTGGGGGGGGGGGGGGGTGGGGGGGGGGGGGGGTGGGGGGGGGGGGGGGTGGGGGGGGGGGGGGGTGGGGGGGGGGGGGGGTGGGGGGGGGGGGGGGTGGGGGGGGGGGGGGGTGGGGGGGGGGGGGGGTGGGGGGGGGGGGGGGTGGGGGGGGGGGGGGGTGGGGGGGGGGGGGGGGGGGGGGGGGGGGGGGTGGGGGGGGGGGGGGGTGGGGGGGGGGGGGGGTGGGAAAGGGGGGGGGAGGTGGGGGGGGGGGGGGGTGGGGGGGGGGAGGGGGGGGGGGGGGGGGGGGGGGGGGGGGTGGGCGGGGGGGGGGGGGTGGTGGGGAGGGGGGGGGGGGGGGGGGGGGGGGGAGGGGGGGGGGGGGGGGGGGGGGGGGGGGGGGGGGGGGGGGGGGGGGGGAGGGGAGGAGGAGAAGAAGAAGAAGGAGGAGGAGGAGAAGGAGGAGAAGGAGAAGGAGGAGAAGGAGAAGAAGGAGAAGGAAAAGAAGGAGGAGGAGGAGGAGGAGGAGGAGGAGGCCATTGCTTTCCCATCCTGCAAGTGAGCTCCCAAAGGCACCTGGTGGGCCACTGCGAGTAGCAGAGTGCTGGACTAGATGGACTCTGGTCTGATCCAGCAGGGCTCTTTCTTACGTTCTTAATGGCAAAACACTTCCGGACATCTTCTACTCTGAAAAGACTATAGGGTCACCACGAGTCAGCTGTGACTTCGTGGAAAACACCCCCCTCCCGCCCCTGGCAAGTTAACTTTGACTTATTAGTCATACTATTGGATCCAGACTAAATTGGCCATTTCTGTTGATTCCCTATTCCCACCACAGTAATGTATATATTTTTTGGCAATCGGTGAGAAAGAGAAGGCAGGAAATTTCCATCCAGCCCTTGGAAAATGCTGCCCGGAGTTTTGTTTCTTACTCCGAACAATCAATCTTCTTTGGTTTCGTGCGTAATGTATGGCTTCTGTTTTCAGCTTTCATTTTTTTTGCTGTTTCTCAACTGGCAAAAAGCTAAATCCTAGGGAAACTGCAGTTTTTCACTCTCTCCAACGCTTACTTGCTGCTTTTCTCTGGACAAAACTTGTGGGTTTATATTTCCTCAGTATGCTAAATAGCACCACTTTGTACCTTAACTGAGTTAGGGACTGTGCTTTTGAAGCGCTTCCAGGAATAAAATCGCGGCTTTGCAAGCGAGTGAGTGTTGCATATATTTTATTTGGCGCCAAATTTTCTTTTCTTTTTTCACTCAGGGAACTCGCCCGACTTCCCGTTTCAATACTGTACTGGTGAATTTTCCTCTGAGACCTCTCAAATTAAGAACATAAGAACATAAGAACATAAGAACAAGCCAGCTGGATCAGACCAGAGTCCATCTAGTCCAGCTCTCTGCTACTCGCAGTGGCCTACCAGGTGCCTTTGGGAGCTCACAGGCAGGAGGTGAAAGCAATGGCCTTAAGAACATAAGAACATAAGAAAGAGCCTGCTGGATCAGACCAGAGTCCATCTAGTCCAGCTCTTTGCTACTCGCAGTGGCCCACCAGGTGCCTTTGGGAGCTCACATGCAGGATGTGAAAGCAATGGTCTGCTGCTGCTCCCACTGCTCCCGAGCACCTGGTCTGCTAAGGCATTTGCAATCTCAGATCAAGGAGGATCAAGATTGGTAGCCATAGATCGACTTCTCCTCCATAAATCTGTCCAAGCCCCTTTTAAAGCTATCCAGGTTAGTGGCCATCACCACCTCCTGTGGCAGCCTATTCCAAACACCAATCACACGTTGCGTGAAGAAGTGTTTCCTTTTATTAGTCCTAATTCTTCCCCCCAGCATTTTCAATGAATGCCCTCTGGTTCTACAACAAAATTACTTTGTTGTGTTTAAAAAAAAATTATTGTCCTGATAAAATTGATTATCTAAATTATTATTTATTATAAAATGTTATTTATTATGTAGTAAATCCAAAGAACAGCAAAAAAACCCCCTTTGCACGGCTTTGGGCTAACACCTCTTTGCTAACAGAAACAGCGGCTGGGGATTTGAACACCCCGTCAAGATCTGCGCTCGAGATGACATCCTAACAAGGTTCACAGAGATTTGATTCACCGGCGTCGTGCACGCTTAGATAACCGAGTCCCTGTGCGGCTTTACGGGAAGCTTATTGGTCAAAATGAAGTTTAAAAATGTCACCTCAAACTTTATCATCGAGAGTAGAGGAGTCAGGAATGCTGCCTGTTTCAAACAGGATGTACCTCAGCCACTGGAAATCATCTACTTCAGGGGTGGGCAATTATTTTTTCCATGGGGCCACATAAGAAACAGAAAATATTGTGGAGGGCCGGCCCAAAAGGCAGGGGGGCGAGGCACTTTTGAAAGCCCCGCAGAAGCCGGCAGCCAAGGCAACCGGCTTCTGCGGGGCTTTCAAAGACGCCTCGCTCTCCAGCAAGGCAGGGGGGCCAGTCAGGGTCATCCGGCGGGCCGGATGTGGCCCGCGGGCCGTATAATGCCCAGGTCTGATCTACTGGAAAGATTTTTACCCCACCCTCCAACAGGAAAAGAAAGTTTATGAATAAAGTAACCCCACAAACTAATGCAAACAAATAGATTACGCTGCCCCACGGGAAGTTAGCTAGTAGAGAGAGAATCTGTATCTATGATAGGTATAGGTAGAAGAGGCTTTGCCTTTCTTGAGCACATTCCTGGCGAAAACAGTTGTCCTTCTGGGCACTTGCAGGCGGTCTACGCAGGCTCATAGAGTTGGAAGAGACCCCCAAGGGCCATCAAGTCCAACCCCCTGCAATGCAGGAACACACAATCAAAGCACTCCTGACAGACGGCCACCCAGCCTCTCCTTAAAAACCTCTAAAGAAGGAGACTCTACAACTCTCCAAGGTAGTGCATTCCACGAAGATGACATCCTGTCAAATATCTAAACAGGGCTATCATGTCACCTCTTAACCTTCTCTTCTCCAGAGTAAACATCCCCAGCTCCCTAAGTCTCTCCTTGTAGGACATGGATTCCAGACCTTTGACCATTTTGGTTGCCCTCCTCTGGACCTGATCCAGCTTGCCAATATCCTTCTTGAATTACGCTACCCAGAACTGTACACAATATTCCAGGTGAGGTCTAACCAATGCAGAATCGAGAGGTACAATTACATCCCTTGATCTAGAACAAGAAGAAGAGAAGAAGAGTTTGGATTTATATCCCCCCTTTCTCTCCTGCAGGAGACTCAAAGGGGCTGACAATCTCCTTGCCCTTCCCCCCTCACAATAAACACCCTGTGAGGTAGGTGGGGCTGAGAGAGCTCCGAGAAGCTGTGACTAGCTCAAGGTCACCCAGCTGGCGTGTGTGGGAGTGTACAGGCTAATCTGAATTCCCCAGAGAAGCCTCCACAGCTCAGGCGGCAGAGCGGGGAATCAAACCCGGTTCCTCCAGATTAGATACACGAGTTCTTAACCTCCTATGCCACTGCTGCTCCTAAACACTACTATTGATACAGCCCAGAATTGCATTGGCATTCTTGGCCGCCGTACTACATGAGAGAAAGATGGGAGAAAATTATCTCCCCCCCCCCCCCTAAAGCCGAAAGGGTGCCATTTGCCGCTTCTCTGGTTTAAAACCAGAGCATTTCACAGGGAAAAAGCAGAAGGAAGTCACGCAATTGAGTGGCTCTGGGGTACGTCAGTTTGCTTTCCAGACCTTTTTCGGTTTTACATTTGCCTTTGTAAAAAAAGAGTGTTTGCGGGGAGACCGAAAGGCTGAGAAGAAAGTGCATTATCTGAAGGAAAGGAAGAAGGAATGAATAAAGAAACGGGGTGGCAAGCAAGGAAGGAGACGGATTTGGGCTGCGTGCCCACAGAGGAAACATTGTCCCAGAAAACGGGCTTACGTTGAGCGGAGGCCCACGGGAGGACGAATCGTGAATATTTCAGATCTCTGTTTTTATAAACAAATTTCGGAAAGCAAGCTCGGATAGCGACGGAAACAACGGAATCTGTGTGTGTTTACTGTCCCCTGAGATTGCGTTAGACAGGCAGCGCCGAAATTGTTCTTCGACTTTTAAATTACCCCAAATTTCCTTTTATTTTTTCCATCCGCCCGGCTCTTTGTGAAAATGGCGACGGGAAAGAAGCAGAGGGAACGTCTGAGACTTGTTCATTTCTGTGCTTGGCTGAGTTTATTACTCTCTGGTATTTTCTTCCCGTAAAAGTTACAAACTTTATTACGCTGAAGCCCGTTCTAATATAGCGGATTGTTAAAAAAAAAAAGAAGCTCGGGGACAGAAGGAAACGTCCGTCAGAGGGGTATATGCTCAGAGCTATCAGTCACTGAAAGCGGCTGTCTTTTATATCCAAGTTGTGGATCAGTCAGGTAGAAGAAGAAGAAGAAGAAGAAGAAGAAGAAGAGTTTGGATTTATATCCCCCCTTTCTCTCCTGCAGGAGACTCAAAGGGGCTGACAATCTCCTTGCCCTGTGAGGTGGGTGGGGCTGAGAGAGCTCCAAGAAGCTGTGACTAGCCCAAGGTCACCCAGCTGGTGTGTGTGGGAGTGCCCAGGCTAATCTGAATTCCCCAGATAAGCCTCCACAGCTCAGGCGGCAGAGCTGGGAATCAAACCGGGTTCCTCCAGATTAGATACACGAGCTCTTAACCTCCTACGCCACTGCATAGTGGCTTCTATGCCACTGCATAGTAGTAGAAGGAGAAGAAGAAGGAGAAGGAGAAGGAGAAGGAGAAGGAGAAGAAGAAGAAGAAGAGGAGGAGGAGGAGGAGGAGGAGGAGGAGGAGGAGTTTGGATTTATATCCCCCCTTTCTCTCCTGTAGGAGACTCAAAGGGGCTGACAATCTCCTTGCCCTTCCCCCCTCACAACAAACACCCTGTGAGGTGGGTGGGGCTGAGAGAGCTCCAAGAAGCTGTGACTAGCCCAAGGTCACCCAGCTGGCGTGTGTGGGAGTGCACAGGCTAACCTGAATTCCCCAGAGAAGCCTCCACAGCTCAGGCGGCAGAGAGGGGAATCAAACCCGGTTCCTCCAGATTAGATACACGAGCTCTTAACCTCCTACGCCACTGCTGCTCCTGGAAACCAGATTGTTTCCAGGTACCTGGAAAAGACAGCAAAACGTCTAGAAAACAGATCTTCCAAGGAAATACAAAGGCAACAAAAAACGGCCAGTCTACAAAATAAAAGATATTGACACAGAAATGTTGGCGTCTTTGAAATATTGGAGGAATCTCAGAAACAGTTTGATAAATTGGCTGTTGTGGATTTCCCAGGTTGTGTTGCTGTGGTCTGGTGGTTTGTCACTCACCCACACCCACAACTGGCATTTTCAGAGGCACGTTGCAGCAAGACGTCTTCCTCTCCACCACATGTTCCGCAGGGTAGCGACATCAGTCTGAAGTAGAAGAGCAAGATCATTTTTAGGAATGATGACTCTAGAACAGGGTTTACCTGTAGAAGTGATGTTGTGTTATTCCAAGGAGCAGCAGTAGCGTAGGAGGTTAAGAGCTCATGTATCTAATCTGGAGGAACCGGGTTTGATTCACCGCTCTGCCGCCTGAGCTGTGGAGGCTTCTCTGGGGAATTCAGATTAGCCTTTACACTCCCACACACGCCAGCTGGGTGACCTTGGGCTAGTCATAGCTTCTCGGAGCTCTCTCAGCCCCACCCACCTCACAGGGTGTTTGTTGTGAGGGGGGAAGGGCAAGGAGATTGTAAGCCCCTTTGAGTCTCCTGCAGGAGAGAAAGGGGGGGATATAAATAAAAAACACTCTCAGTTATTACTAATTCCATGCTAAGACTGTCGTACTGTCGAGAAGAAAGTATTTGCTAGGCCAAGACAGCCCCCAGGCCCCTTCCGCACATGCAGAATAATGCACATTCAACCCACTTTCACAATTGTTTGCAAGTGGATTTTGCTATTCTGCCCAGTAGTAGTAGTAGTAGTAGTAGTAGTAGTAGTAGTAGTAGTAGTAGTAGTAGAAGTAGTAGTAGAAGAAGAAGAAGAAGAAGAAGAAGAAGAAGAAGAAGAAGAAGAAGAAGAAGAAGAAGAAGAAGAAGAAGAAGAAGAGAGGAGAAGTAATAGTAGGAGGAGGAGTAGTTTGGTTTTATATCCACCCTTTCTCTAAAGAGACTCAAAGAGGCTGACAATCTCCTTTCCCTTCCCCCCTCACAACAAACACCCTGTGAAGTGGGTGGGACTGAGAGAGCTCTGAAGAACTGTGACTAGCTCAACGACACCCAGCTGGCATGCGTTGGAGGGCACAAGCTAATCTAGTTCACCAGATAAGCCTCCACAGCTCAAGCGGCAGAGCGGGGAATCAAACCCAGTTCTCCAGATTAGAGTGTACCTGCTCTTAAACACTACACCAGTAAAATCCAGCTTCAAAGTGCATTGAAAGTGGATTGAAAGTGCAATATTCTGTATGTGCGGAAGAGAAGAGCTATATACTTTGTTCCACAGAAAGATGATAGTGAGGTTATATATTCCTCTGCCACAGAACAAAGAGTGCCAGATGCAGAATGATCCACCTGGGCCCTAGTGCCTACCTAGCCCTTCCCCCCCCATCTGTTCAATGAACTATAAATACTCTTGTATTGAAGCACCATGTTCAATAATGCACAAAAGAACGGTTTTGACAAAGGCAGTCCGTAAAAACGAACGATAATTCTCATATGCATTCAGAACTGTATTCTAATGGGGAAGCATGCAATTTTCTCCACCACTGAGCCTCAATTGACAGGACTATCATCTTTCTGTGGAACAGAGTATAACACCGACTGAACGCCGGCCACTTTGTGAAAACCCCTGTTCCGTTGGAATCCGTAATTGAGATTTGTTTCTGACGCGATGCAAAGAGCAGAGGAGGATGAATTGACTTAGAAAAATTGCTCTTGTAAGACTAGGAAATGCATAAGTATTTCGGGCCCAGGAGCGCATGAATGGCTGGCCTGAACCGGGAGGAGTAGAAATGCGCCGTTTATGAAAGACAATGCCAATCTCCCGAATTGGAAGGCGCCCTGCTTTTCAAGGCGCATTTGACTCGGAGCACAAAGGGGGAGCCAAGCAATAACCGAGCCAATTCACACAGCACGGAGCGGCTCTTGAGCGAAGAAAGCCCAAAGACGGAAACATTCGCAACACAAAGGAACGAAAATGACAGTACATTAAACTTAAAAGGTCGAAATTGCCTTGCGTGGTTGAAATCTTTTAAGGGGCGTCCCACGCAACTCTCAAACGCCATCCAAGGAATAGTCTCATATGGCCTCTTTGCGCCCCTTTTGTTCTGCTGGGCAGCCGGAGGCCATGATCCGCGTGGTGTCGTGATTACGAGCAGGGGGACTCTAATCTGGAGAACCGGGTTTGATTCCCCACTCCTCCACATGAACAGCGTACTCTTTATCTGGTGAACTGGATTTGTTTCCCCGCTCCTACACATGAAGCCTGCTGGGTGGCCTTGGGTCTCTTTGGCCTCTCTCAGCCCCACCTACCTCGCAAGGTGTCTGTTTTGGGGAGGAGAAGAGAAATGGAGTTTGTAGGCCCCCTTGAAAAGTGGGGTCTAAATCCAAACTCTTCTTCTTCTTCAAAGCAGAACAAATTGGATGGGAAAGAGGACCTCCTCGTTTTCCTCTTTGCTGCTCAATAGCTTGCTGAGAGCTAGCAAGGGAAAGTTTTATTTTTTTAAAAAGAAACCTTGTCAATACCTGGAAGTGAGGCTAAATGGATGACGGCTCTGGGCTGAGGAGTACCTGAAGATTTTGGGGGTGGGGGTCTGGCAAAGGTCTGTACTTCAGGTGCCTTTTTCTCCAGGTGAACTGATTTCTCTCACCTGGAGGTTAGTTGCAATAGCCGGAAATCACAAATACAAATACAATACCTTTAATGGCATATAAAAAGTGGTAAAATGCAAATTATGTTAAAACCAATTGACTAAAATTTACACAAAGGTTTCACCCTTGATCCAAGTGCCTTTGTTAAAAACCTGGCAACTGATTCAGTAGTGTGGGGATGATGGTCACTAAGCAAGTATGAAACTATTTCCTTGTCTGATCTCACTGAAAATTTCTTCAAGATGGCCTCGAGAAAAAGCAACCGATAGACTGCCAAATCTTTACAATGAAGGAGCACGTGTTCAGTTGTTTCGGGTAGGCCCGCTGCGCAGGAACAAGTCCTGTTCTCCTGTGGGATAATAGCCGGAAATCTCCAGCCGCCCCCCTGGATATTGGTACCTCTATTTGGATCATGCAGGATGTGGAATACTATAGTATAGCCAGATCTTGTCAGATCCTGGAAACTAGAGCCAGTGTGGTGTGGTGGGTTAAGAGCAGGTGCACTCTGATCTGGAGGAACCGGGTTTGATTCCCCGCTCTGCCGCTTGAGCTGTGGAGGCTTATCTGGTGAACCAGATTAGCTTGTTCACTCTGACACATGCTAGCTGGGTGACCTTGGGCTAGTCACAGTTCTTTGGAGCTCTCTCAGCCTCTCCCATCTCAGCTCTCTCAGCCTCTCTTCTTCCTCTTCCTCTTCTTCTTCCTCTTCCTCTTCTTCCTCTTCTTCTCTTCCTCTTCTTCTCCTCTTCCTCCTCCTCTCCCATTGAATCTTTGCCAAGACTTGCCCTGCTTAGCTTCGAGACCTGCTGATAAGGAGGTTTATTTAGAAAAGGAGGTGTTGGACAGCCATGTCCTTAATTATTATTATTACCTGTCAGAGGCAGTTGTGAAGACAGCAGGCATGTGGAAAGGCACCCTCTGAGCATTAAGGTGGCAGCAGGGTTAGATACGCGCTCCTGTTTCTGCTTGGTGCTGATTTCTTACAGTCGCAGAAAGATGTTGTAAACTCACCTTTTAATGGAATGTGACCGGTCCTCCGGCTCCTTCTGCCCTCTGTTAATTGCGCCAACAACGGAAACAAAGATGCTCTCTGTTTCGGACATTTCCCCCCCGCTTTTTGTTTTGCTTATAGGATTTTTGCTTGCTCCTGGATTGCAAACAAATTTGCTTCCTCCAAGGGAGCCAAGGGAAGGGCTCGATTGATCTGTTAGTTTTCAGGACAGGAGACCAAGGGAATCTATCGACCCGTTGCACAGCCAGGCGAACGCATTCTGCAAATGCACTTAATTACCCGGTATCAGACTACACATTACTTTTCCCGGGTCGTGTTTTGATGTGGGAATTTGCAGAATATCTGCTGTGTTAAACACTTCCTCATCTGGGAGACGCCTCCCTCTTTTTAGCCCAGGAAATAAAGCGCGTCTTTCATTCTCTGGGAAGCGATTTTCAATTTTTTGCTTTTGTGGGGGATATTGGTGTTTTGTGTGCTATCATTTTTCTTTGGTTTGTGCTTTTGGGAGAGTAGAATGTTTGAGGCACTTCAGTGTGGCGTGGTGGTTAAGAGCAGGTGCACTCTAATCTGGAGAACCGGGTTTGATTCCCCGCTCTTCCGTTGGTGCGTGGATTGAACAAGCGATGGAGTTTAGAAGCTCATTTCATGATGGCTAATAAAAGTCTGATCAAGAAAACTTGGGAATACTTATTCCATCCAAATTAATCCCATCAGTATGAGGTTTGGCATAAAAATACCACCTCTACCCCGTACCCGACAAAGACTGTCCAGTAATGGATTGTCGATAGCTTTCATGGCCAGAATCAACTGGGTGTTGTGATTTCTCCAGGCTGTGTGGCCATATTTTGGTAGTTTTTTAATCTTACTGCTTTACCCACAACTATGACTGGCATCTTTAGAGATGTGTTTCTGTCCACGGCACAGTCTCTGAAGATGCCACGCCGCAGAAAGATGCCAGCCGTAGAAGCAGACAAAATGTTAGGAGCAGAAACCACCAGACCACAGCCACGCAGTCCGGAAAACCCACAACAGCCAACTATCCAGTAGCTACACAATTAGGCATATACCCTAAAAACTCTAGTACAGATCTAGAGCTTTACTGTACTCAAATCAGACTGTTTTACTGCAGGCAAACACGAAAAAAAATTGATTTTGAATACTTGGACGCAAGCCATTCCTTGGTTAATTAAGAACTCCGTAAATGAACGGAGTTGGCCCCACCGAGAAAGATAGAAGTAAAAATATTGTACATACAGTCCACCCAGCAAGAGGGAAAGTTTTCCTTTTGCCCCCGAGGAAAATTGGTGGTTTGGCAACAGGGAGAAAAATTGTCAAGAATAAATTAAATACTGCTTGAGCGAAAATCTGTCTGCTCAGCATGAGGTAGAATTCCTTTGCGAAAATGTCACTTAGGGACCAGAAACATAAGATTCCTGTGTTTTAAGGCTCTGGAAACGCGTGGCTTTACTTGTCAACCGCTTGACGATCTGCGGAGATGGACGCGAAACCGCACATTAGTTTTATTATGATTATTATGTCAGCCTGTTAGGTAGGTTGGTAGTGACTAAAACTGGGGAAGGGGGATTCCTCCAACAAAAAACAATCTTCATTTTCAACGCAAAGGATGTTTCTATCTAGGAGCAGCAGTGGCGTAGTGGTTAAGAGCAGGTGCATTCGAATCTGGAAGAACCGGGTTTGATTCCCTGCTCTGCCGCCTGAGATGTGGAGGCTTATCTGGGGAATTCAGATTAGCCTGTGCACCCTCACACACTCCTGCTGGGTGACCTTGGGCTAGTCACAGCTTTTCGGAGCTCTCTCAGCCCCAACTACCTCACAGGGTGTTTGTTGTGAGGGGGGAAGGGCAAGGAGATTGTAAGCCCCTTTGAGTCTCCTACATGAGAGAAAGGGGGGTATAAATCCAAACTCTTCTTCTTCTTCTGAGTCGCTCTGTGGGGTTGGGTAGAAAATAAGGGACAGCACAGCTGCCTCAAAGACATTCTTTTTTGAAACATAATTTTAATTAGGGTGTTGTGGGTTTTCCGGGTTGTATGGCCGTGTTCCAGTAGCATTTTCTCCTGACATTTCGCCTGCATCTGTTATTCACCAAATAAGCCTCCACAGCTCAAGTGGGAGAGCGGGGAATCAAACCTGGTTCTCCAGATTAGAGTGCACCTGCTCTTAACCACTACACCCCGTTGGCTCTCAAGTAGTGTTTGAGTTTGTATTGTCGAAGGCTTTCACGGCCGGAATCACTGGGGTGCTGTGTGGTTTCCGGGCTGTATGGCCGTGTTCTGGCAGCATTCTGACGTTTCGCCTGCATCTGTGGCTGGCATCTTCAGAGGACTTGGAACAATTTCTCCCCGTAGAGATGTTCAATGTATTGTCGAAGGCTTTCACGGGTGGAATCACTGGGGTGCTGTGTGGTTTCCGGGCTGTACGGCCGTGTTCTGGCAGCATTCTCTCCTGACGTTTCGCCTGCATCTGTGGCTGGCATCTTCAGAGGTATATCCCAGAGAAAAGTCTCTTCAGATCCTCTGAAGATGCCAGCCACAGATGCAGGTGAAACGTCAGGAGAGAATGCTGCCAGAATACGGCCATACAGCCCGGAAACCACACAGCACCCCAGTGTTTGAGTTGCTTCTGGATGCCTGGGAGCATGACATCCCCTCTCCTAGGGGTACTTGGTTTTGCCTGGCCGGCGTGTCCCCACAGGTGGGATCTGACCCACCTGAGACGGCACCACTAGACCGAAGGGGAGGAACCGACTTTTCCATGCAAGTCTTGCTTTTCTCCTCTTAGTGTGAGAGCAACCCTGCGGGCTGGGAATGAAGGTCAATCTATTCTGCATCCATTTCTCACCAGTGTGCGGGCATCTCTTGGAAACACCGAGCGGGACACAAGAAAAACGTCCTTGAGAAATACTATTTTTCTGCCCACCCTTTTCTGCTTTGCTGCCATCGATAGACTCTCAAGCGGCATTTTAACACCACTGTTTAGAAATTACGCAGATAATCATGCCAGAAGTTTGTCATTTTCCAGTTGACTTGCAGCCGGCCCTTGACCCTATATACATTTCCCCCCTATATTCTTGCTTGCTGTTGCTTTCCTATTTAGCCTGCATTGATTTCTGCTGCCCTTTCAGCAGCTTCGATTTCGCTCGGTGGAAGCTTGATTTGTAGCCGCAACAGTTCTTTAAATACTGTTAACCTTCTCACTGTTGATTTCTTATGCATATTATGATTGGACTTCGGACGCTCCCCTTTAGGGTCGGGAAGACAGACCTCCTGTTTTTCTTGCCTCGGTTGGGTGCCTGACCTTTTCGCGCCGGGAAGGGTTTCGCGCTGCAGGCCATGTTCGTCTTGCGCGTCTTGTGTTTCTCAGCCTTCGGGGTTGTTGCTCTGTGAAAGCCGTTCACCATCTACTGATGATTTTAATAAGGTATCTGTAGTTAGTTGCGGACCTGGCCTGGGAGGTCCAGACTAGCTTGACCTTGTCAGGTCTTGAGGTCTAAGCAGGATTGGCTTCAGTTAGCACTTGTATCGGAGACCACCGAGGAAGTCCACGGGCACAAAAGTTTACGCTAGACTCCTGTTTCATTGTGCTGCAGTAGTAGTAGTAGTAGTAGTAGTAGTAGTAGTGGTTTGGATTTATACCCCACTTTTCTCTCCTGTAAAGAGACTCAAGGTGGCTGACAAGCTCCTTTCCCTTCCTCTCCCCATAACAGACACCTTGTGAGGTAGGCGGGGCTGAGAGAGTTCTGAGAGAACTGTGATGGGCCCAAGGTAACCCAGCAGGAATGTAGGAGTGCAGGAACACATCCAGTTCACCAGGTAAGCCTCTGCCACTCAGGTGGAGGTGTGGGGAATCAAACCCGGTTCTCCAGTTTGGAATCCTATGGCTGCCCCTTCTGGAAACTTCCGCCACTGATAACTCAGCTAACATTTTTGCTCAGGTTGAAATAATTCATCTTGAGTTACAGCATCTGGAGCTGAGCAGTCTGGACTAAATTGCCTTTTGAAAACCAATCCGAAATGTCCTGACCTAACTAGTTGACAGCTCGGAACCAAAAACACTTTGTACGATAGTTAGTTGAGGATGCGATGGAGACAACAGGTTTTTTTTTGTTAAAAAAGGATCAATGATAGTCAGGTATCCTGTTAATTTATTTCCTTATTTCTTGAAACTTTTGTTAATGTCGTCGAATCATATGGTGTTTAAGCTGAGTTTGTACCAGGAGATCTTTAAGTCAATATTATTTGCTATGAGTAAATAGCTGACATGGGCGGACGCTTCATCGATCTTCAGGCAATGTGGTTTTTAGTCACTCAGTGATTGTTCCTTCGATCATTATTCTTCCTCATCAAATGATTTATTTATTTATTTATTTATTTTTTTCGATTTATTATACCGCCCCATCCCCATAGGGCTCTGTGGAAAATCTTAATTAAATGCTTTTGGATCACCCTATCCTATGTTATTGCTATTCTGAACGCTCCGCCGTGCCTTTCCGAACGTGTTAAGAGACATGGGAAAACACCGAAGGAAACCCGAATCTGGAAAATAGGCTCATCGGAAGGTTCTCTTTTCGATTTGCAAAGGTAGATGTGCAGAAATGTGTTATTGGTTTGTGCGGTTCTTGCTGAATGAGGCCGTGCAAATACATAAATGGTCTTTTCTGTGCACTTGAAGGTAGGTTTGGCAATGGCGAAGGAACGTCCTTTACCAAAGATGACACCAAATTAGGAGGGGTAGATAATACCCCAGAGGGCAGAGTCAGAATTCAAAATGACCTGGACAGATTAGGGAGCTGGGCCAAAACAAAATGGATTTCAACAGAGATAAATGTAAAATACTACACTTAGGCAGCAAAAATGAAATGCACAGATATAGGATGGGTGACACCTGGCTTGACAACACTACATGTGAAAGTGATCTGGCAGTCTTAGTAAACCACAAACTGTACATGTCAGCAGTGTGATGCGGCAGCCAAGAAAGCCAATGCGATTCTGGGCTGTATCAATAGGAGTATAGTGTCCGGATGGAGGGATGAAACGAAGAGAGGGCCCAAAATTTTTACATGGATTTCCATCTCGCGGGGGACGCCACACCCCAAATTCTTGCAACGGGGAAGGGATAACTGTACTGATTTTCGTTTACCTTGAATGCGTTCAGTTAGCAGAATGTTTGTTGCTTTTGTTGCGAGGCGACTGAAAGAAGACGGAACGAAAATCCTCCCGCGTTACGGAAAACACACAACCAGATTACTTTGAAAACTGCCTTCCCTGGTAATCAAGTGTTTACAGAGAGACGGTTTGTCGGACAGTTTTTCCTGTGCCTATGTATGCTTAAACAAAGAGCTTTAGACTTCAACACAGCTGTTCGTTTGAAAAAGGAAAAAAAATCAAATTAAATGGAACCGGCTCTTTGAAAGCAAACGCCGTGCAGCGAGCGAGACAAAGGAAGAAAAATACAGTGTTGTGTGTTTTTGCTTAAATAATTTTTTTTTCAAAAAAAATATGTATAAAAAGTTTTTTTTCGGCTAAGAAAAAGTATGGTTTCAAAGATGCTCGTCGCTCACTCGCTTCCCGCAATGGAACATCTGCTATCATTCTGGGGCGGATGAATGCCATGAATTAAACCCGAACTGTCGAAATGCTCTTTTTAACATAATTACACCTTGTTCGTTTGGGGGGGACACACAATGTGGGGATGAAATGCCAATTAGGACCGGCATGCTAATGGGGTTGAGATTAGCACGGCCGCGGATACAACTGGAAGCGTTTTGGTGTATCCCTCGAAGTTGGTTCTGTTTTGATAGAAAACCTTATCACGTGGTTGGACCTCTTCAAAGATAGTTTTGTTTTCCTTTTTTTAAAAAAAGTACAGACTCGGTTTTTGGCGTGGCCTTTGTCATCTGTCCGTAACGCGGTCTCAATTCTGCTGTAAATCATGTGGCTGTTCCTTTTAGCGTTTATTGGATAGGTGCCTTCGTTCTGCGGCAGGCTTTCCCATCTTTTCCTTCCAAATACTTCCTTGGCTACTCATGAGATTTTTCCCCCTTTTGTTGGCAAGACACATCAGACTTCCGGGGACCCATAATGGGGTTTTCAAGGCAGTCTGATCAGAGTGAGTAATCTTTTTATCTAGAAGAAGAGAAGAAGAAGAGTTTGGATTTATATCCCCCCTTTCTGTCCTGCAGGAGTCTCAAAGGGGCTGACAATCTCCTTGCCCTTCCCCCCTCACAACAAACACCCTGTGAAATGGGTGGGGCTGAGTGAGCTCCGAGAAGCTGTGACTAGCCCAAGGTCACCCAGCTGGCGTGTGTGGGAGTGCACAGGCTAATCTGAATTCCCCAGATCAGCCTCCACAGCTCAGGCGGCAGAGCTGGGAATCAAACCCGGTTCCTCCAGATTAGATACACGAGCTCTTAACCTCCTACGCCACTGCTGCTAGACCCAGATTTTCAAGTTTCATTCAGAGCAGATTCCTGTGTACTGAGTTAAATGCCCCCTTCAGGTCAAGGAAGGCAATATATACGTTGGAAAGGCCTTTCCTGCTATATTTGGAGAGGAATGAATCCAAGAGTATGCAATGGTGGAGCGTACAATACCCTTTTCTAAATCCCATTTGTTCATTCCCCAAGATCTTATTGTGCTCAATACATTGAAGTAAGCAGTTGAGCAGAAACTTACTGTATAGTTTTCCTGAAACTGATAACAGACTAATTGGTCTATAACAGTGATGGTGAACCTTTTTGAGACCGAGTGCCCAAACTGCAACCCCAAACCCACTTATTTATCGCAAAGTGCCAACAAGGCAATTTAACCCTGAATGCTGAGGTTTTAGTTTAGAAAAAATGGTTGGCTCTGGAGGCGTGCATTACTCGGCAGTAAGCTTGGTGGTAGTTGGCTTTGCTTTGAAGCAACTATGCAACTCTTCCAACGGGTGAATCACGACCCTAGGAGGGTTTACGCAGAAGCAAGCTCCATTGCCAGCAACCGAGCTTACTCCCAGGTAAAGGATCGCGCTTTAGTTCTTTGCATGAAAATCAGTGGGGTTTAACAGTGTTTAACAGGGTTACCTACACTGCTTCCCCAAAACTAGGTCTTAGGTTTAATGCTAATAAACAAGCCCAGTGGCCCAGGCCAGCCTAGATGTGTGTGTGTGTGTGGCGGGCCATTCCCCCACCCCCACATGATGAACTCTGTTTGTGCGTGCCCACAGAGAGGGCTCTGAGTGCCACCTCTGGCACCCGTGCCATAGGTTCGCCATCACTGGTCTATAATTTGATGGTAAGTCAGGGTCACCTTTTTTAAATATAGGGACAAATAGCATTAGTCCAGGACTTTGGACTTGTCGTTGTTGTTGCTGTTTTCAAGGTAAGAATCATAGAATTATATCGTTGGAAGAGACCGCAAGGGCCATCCAGTCCAACCCCCTGCAATGCAGGAACACACAATCAAAGCACTCCTGACAGACGGCCATCCAGCCTCTGGTTGAAAACCTCCAAAGAAGGAGACTCCACCAAGACATGAGCAAAGGTGGCTTGTCATTGTGTACCTCTGCATAACAACCCTGGGCTTCCTTGGTGGGCCACCCAACTATTTGCCGAGGCCAATCCTGCTTAGCTTCTGAGATCTGACGATCTCAAGCTACTCTGGGCTGCACAGGCTGAGACCTCATGAAGTTAGGGCGAGAGCCAGCGCGTGTGTAGTGGTTAAGAGCAGGTGGATTCTAATCTGGAGAACCGGGTTTGATTCCCCACTCCTCCACCTGAGTGGTGGAGGCTTATCTGGTGAACCAGATTAGCTTGTGCACTCCAACACATGCCAGCTGGGTGACCTTGGGCTAGTCCCAGTTCTTCGATGCTCTCTCAGCCCCACCCACCTCACAGGGTGTTTGTTGTAGGGGGGAAGGGAAAGGAGAGCCTCCTTACAGGAGAGAACTCCTCCTCCTCCTCCTCCTCCTCCTCCTCCTCCTCCTCCTCCTCCTCCTCTTCTTCTTCTTCTTCTTCTTCTTCTTCTTCTTCTTCTTCTTCTTCTTCTTCTTCTTCTTCTTCTTCTTCTTCTTCTTCTTCGGCTTTGGGTGGACAAATAATACTCGCTAAAGCACAAGAGGGAAATAAAGGTAGGGAGGCTGAGAGCTGGAAAACCGTATGTGTCTCAAGCATATGTAGAGGTTAAGAGCGGCAGGCTCTTATCTGGAGAACCGGGTTCGATTCCCCGCTTCTCCACATGAAGCCTGCTGGTGACCTTGGGCCAGTCACAGTTCTCTCCGTACTCTCTCAGCCTGCGTGGAGACAGGCAGTGGCAAACGGCCTCTGACTGTCTCTTGCCTTAAAAACCCAATGGAGTTGCTGTCAGTGCCGTCAAGGACTCTTCCTTTTTTCTTTTGGATAGTTCCCTGCTTTCCTGCTTCTCAGGAAAGCGCCGATTTCGAAACACACAGACGGCGGGTCTGAAATGGAACAACCTCCTCCGCAGATTTGTCGTGCTTGCTTTCGCCTGCCTGGAATGGAATATATATAATTTCCACCCAGCCGGGACTGGCCCCTGAGCAGGAGTTAAATTACTGTTGGCTACTGTTATCTCTCGTAGGCCTTCGTCCCGTTTCCCTTAAAGATCAGACGGCCTTTTATTTGCTTCAAAGCCGGCTCCTGGTAATCAAAAGCGCGGAAACTTTAATAACAGGTATTGCCCATACAGTTGGTGGATGGAGCTACGATCATTACTGACTTAGCTGGGAGATGGTTTCACAGCGGGCAGGTGGCCAGATAAATCCCTGCCTTTATCTCTTTGCCTCTAGACAGCGGCTGCGTGTTCTCCGCTCCACCGTACGTCTCTCGGATGTTTGACAGTGATGATTTCGCGTGTGGCAGTTCCTTCCTCTCTGTCCCTCCTGGTTTTACACTGTCCCTTCTTCAAGACTGCAGGCGACATTATAAATGACACTTCTTCGCTTTCCTTCGGAAACCTTAATGAGATTTCAACGTCCGCGGACGCCCAGTGGCAGAAGGGGCCTTGTGCATGGTGTAGTGGTTAAGAGCAGGTGGATTCTAATCTGGAGGAACCGGGTGTGATTCCCCACTCCTCCACCCGAGTGGCAGAGGCTTATCTGGTGAACCGTTTAAGAACATAAGAACATAAGAACGTAAGAAAGAGCCTGCTGGATCAGACCAGAGTCCATCTAGTCCAGTCCATCTAGTCTGTCCAGTCCATCTAGTCCAGTCCATCTAGTCCAG
Source organism: Sphaerodactylus townsendi (assembly GCF_021028975.2). NCBI lineage: Eukaryota > Metazoa > Chordata > Lepidosauria > Squamata > Sphaerodactylidae > Sphaerodactylus > Sphaerodactylus townsendi. Next base: position 146,072,352 of record NC_059428.1, read on the forward strand.
TCCATCTAGTCCAGCACTCTGCTACTCGCAGTGGCCCACCAGGTGCCTTTGGGAGCTCACAGGCAGGAGGTGAAAGCAGTGGCCTTAAGAACATAAGGAAGAGCCTGCTGGATCAGACCAGAGTCCATCTAGTCCAGCACTCTGCTACTCGCAGTGGCCCACTACCCCCAGTGGCCTCCTTTGGGAGCTCACAGGCAGGAGGTGAAAGCAATGGCCTTAAGAACATAAGAAAGAGCCTGCTGGATCAGACCAGAGTCCATCTAGTCCAGCACTCTGCTACTCGCAGTGGCCCACCAGGTGCCTTTGGGAGCTCACAGGCAGGAGGTGAAAGCAATGGCCTGCTGCTGCTGCTGCTGCTGCTGCTGCTCCTCCCGAGCACCTGGTCTGCTAAGGCCTTTGCCATCTCAGATCAAGGAGGATCAAGATTGGTAGCCATCGACTTCTCCATAAATCTATCCAAGCCCGTTTCCGCACTCCTACATTCCTGCTGGCTGACCTTGGGCTAGTCACAATTCTTTGGAGCTCTCTCAGCCCTACCTACCTCACAGAGTGTCTGTTGTGGGGAGAGGAAGGGAAAGGAGCTTGTAAGCCACCTTGAGTCTCCTGACAGGAGAGAAAGGTGGGGTATAAATCCAAAACTCCCCTCTCTCATCTTCCCTGTGGCTTGTTTTCCTCGACGGTTGAAACAGTGCCTTTTTGACGCTTCCGGACCGCCGTGACAAGTTGACTCCTTTGTTTGAATTTTTATCATCGATGTTACAGCTGTGTTATTAACGGATTCTCATTTGCGCCTGTCCGAGGAAGAGAAAAATCACCTAATTAACGGCCTTCCCTATAAAGGGGGGGGGGGGATGCGCAGACTGCCAAATCGTTCTTCACTCCTTTCTCTTCTCTTCCCCCTTCCGCGCCCGGGCCTCCTCTCTAAATGGGCGAGATTTACAACTCCCTGTCAAATATGAGTTGTAAGAATCATTTTCTCATTACCCTGATTCCTCCCGTACCAACGTTGAATGGTTACTTTCCTTTCTCTCTTTCCGACGGCTCGGTTTTGAATTGGGGAAAGTTTTCCTCTTCAGCGGTTCTTCACTGTCCGCGGGCTCTGGCACGAGCCCGGATCTCTTTTCAACTTGTAATTGATATTCAATATGCTTTATTAATCACCTGACCAAAAGTGCACGGGCGGGGAAACTTTCAGCAGCTACAAATGCAGGTACTATCAATAAAAGAGCTGTAGAAACGTAACAGCGTCAGAAAAGACCTGTTGGATCAGACCAGTGGTCTTCCAGTAGTCAGCATCCTGTCTCATGTAGAAGAAGAAGAAGAGTTTGGATTTATGTCCCTCCTTTCTCTCCTGTAGGAGACTCAGAGGGGTTCACAATCTCCTTGCCCTTCCCCCCTCACAACAAACACCCTGTGAGGTGGGTGGGGCTGAGAGAGCTCCGAGAAGCTGTGACTTGCCCAAGGTCACCCAGCTGGCGTGTGTGGGAGTGTACAGGCTAATCTGAATTCCCCAGATAAGCCTCCACAGCTCAGGCGGCAGAGCGGGGAATCAAACCTGGTTCCTCCAGATTAGATACACGAGCTCTTAACCTCCTACGCCACTGCTGCTCCTCTGTGGCCACCCATTTCCTCTGTAACTGGTCTGATCCAGCAGGGCTCTTCTGAGGTTCTCATGAAGGTCTTGACCTCTGTGCCCTGTTGTTGGCCTTCCAAGGGAACTGGTTGACCACTATGTGCGACCGGGTACTGGTCTAGATGGACCTCTGGTCTGGTCCAGTTGGGCTCTTCTGACGTTCTTACCAACCCTGCCTTGGCCCCTATGCCCTGTTGTTGGGCCTCCAGAAGAACTGGTCGGCTACTGGGTGAGACAGGATACAGGACTAGATGGATCTTCACTGGTCTGATCCAGCAGGGCTCATCTGAGGTTCTCATGAAGGTCTTGACCTCTGTGCCCTGTTGTTGGCCTTCCAAGGGAACTGGTTGACCACTATGCGCGACAGGGTACTGGTCTAGATGGACCTCTGGTCTGGTCCAGTAGGGCTCTTCTGACGTTCTTATCAACCCTGCCTTGGCCCCTATGCCCTGGTGTTGGGCCTCCAGAAGAACTGGTCGGCCACTGGGTGAGACAGGATACTGGTCTAGCTGGACCTTCACTGGACTGATCCAGCAGAATTCTTTTGAGGTTCTCATCTGGGGAAGGACTTGACTTCTAATCCTCCTTCCTGCTTTTGATATTGAAGGCATTGATTGGTAGCACCTGTGGTAGAGACGTTTTCTATGATCTGAATTCTGCCTGTCTATGTTTGGTGGTGAGGCAGAACCTGTGTGATATAAAAATTATAAAGATATGCTTGTTGCAAGATCACAGTTGAGATATATATTCATAGTTAAAAATACATTTTGTGGTTGCTCTCAGGAAATCAGTGTCTGGGTGCTACTGGAACCGCTGCGTTTGCTATTTTGCAAGAAGAGGAGGAGGAGGAGGAGTTTGGATTTATATCCCCCCTTTCTCTCCTGCAGGAGACTCAAAGGGGCTCACAATCTCCTTGCCCTTCCCCCCTCACAACAAACACCCTGTGAGGTGGGTGGGGCTGAGAGAGCTCCGAAAAGCTGTGACTAGCCCAAGGTCACCCAGCTGGCGTGTGTGGGAGTGCACAGGCTAATCTGAATTCCCCAGATCAGCCTCCACAGCTCAGGCGGCAGAGCTGGGAATCAAACCCGGTTCCTCCAGATTAGATACATGAGCTCTTAACCTCCTACGCCACTGCTTCTCCTGCAGATACCAGCAGATACTTGCTCATGAGTGAAAGGGCAACCGTGAGCACTGACCTGGGGGTTTGAAGTATATGGAGATGGTTCACCCAACTAGTTAGGCTTTTGCTTTTTGCTGATTATGCTTACTAAACAGAATTTATATGTAGCACCACACGTAACCAAGTCAGACGATGCTGAATGTATTCTTTTTAAAATATATCTTGGAATGTGCTGATTTGCAACAAGTCAAGATTGTGAGCTTGCGTGGACAGCCGGCCAGGATTGGTCAGAAGAGTCTGTTCAGAAATGTCTTTAAATGAGCTGTCTTGCGATGTAGACTTCAGAGAGTTGATACCACGGTATTGCTCTCTCCATGTCTGCAGACATGTTATTAAACCTAGCTTGCTATTAGCCAACTTGGTCTGGAGTTTTCAATGGGTAAAAACTTCCATAATATGTGGGTGTCTGTCCGATCAGCCCTTGCTGCTCCTAGCAGGCATTTTGCCGTTTTCTCATTAAATAAAGACTATAAATGTTGTCGAAGTTGGCAGTCGTGTGCCAATTTCATTTTTTGCTTCGGCTCATGCAGCTGTGAAAGGTGGACTTGCGCGTCTGCCAGATATTCCTTCACTTGAGGCCGGCACAGGAGGATCAATAGGTAGAGAGTTCTTGGTGGTTGTTTTTTAAGATTTATGTGGGCTCAGGTGGGCTGTGGAGTTGAGAGTCTCTGTCGATTACAGGAACTTTCCAATTTCCACCGCTGACATGGTTGCCCTCCGGTCACGTCCCCCCTCGTTCCGAATGTAATTTTCAACAGAACAGCTCTTTGCATTTTTGCTTTGAATGAAATTTTGGATCTGAAGGGCAGTGAGGTTGGGTCGATAACAGCAGAAGGATTAGAATCTCGCTTACTTTTGCCTGGCAAGTCTGGGGATTCAGAAGAAAATACTGTGAGACTAACTTCACACGTTTCATCAGAACAACTTATGGTTTGCCACTGGGTTTGTTTCCCCGCTCTGCCACTTGAGCTGGGGAGGCTTACCTGGGGAATCAGATTAGCTTGTGCACTCCAACACATGCCAGCTGGGTGACCTTGGGCTAGTCACAGTTCTTTGGAGCTCTCTCAGCCCCACCCACCTCACAGGGTGTTTGTCGTGAGGGGGGAAGGGAAAGGAGTTTGTAAGCCCCTTTGAGTCTTCTTACAGGAGAGAAAGGGGGGATATAAATCCAAACTCCTCCTCCTCCTTCTACTATTGCTACTACTACTACCACCACCACTATTTTATTTATTTATTTATTTATTTGTTTGTTTATTAATTATTTGGTTTTCTATACCACCCTATCCCCAAGGGGCTCTATTATTACATGACTGCTGGGTGACCTTGGGCTAGTCACAGTTCTTCAGAACTCTCTCAGCCCATCTACCTCAGAAGAAGAAGAAGAAGAAGAAGAGGAGGAGGAGGAGGAGGTGAGTTTGGATTTATATCCCCCCTTTCTCTCCTGCAGGAGACTCAAAGGGACTTACAATCTCCTTGCCCTTCCCTCCTCACAACAAACACCCTGTGAGGTAGGTGGGGCTGAGAGAGCTCCGAGAAGCTGTGACTAGCCCAAGGTCACCCAGCTGGCATGTGTGGGAGTGTACAGGCTAATCTGAATTCCCCAGATAAGCCTCCACAGCTCAGGCGGCAGAGCTGGGAATCAAACCCGGTTCCTCCAGATCAGAGTGCACCTGCTCTTAGCCACTGCTCTTAGCCACTACGCCACTGCTGCTCCTAAGGTGTCTGTCATGGGGAGAGGAAGCAAAAGAGTTTGTAAGCCACTTTGAGACGCCTTCTAGTTGAGAAAAGCAGGGTATAAATCCAAACTTCTCCTCCTCCTCTGCTGTCCTGACCTCCAAGCGTACTCATCTATCTACCTTTTCCTGGGATAAAAAAGTTCCTCCGAGTGTTCTATTTCTAGAGACTCTCTGTCGACTGAACTGTCTCGAAATGGAGTTGAAAGGAACTGGGGACCCTGTGACTTCTGCAAGATGAGTTTTTAAGTGGCGAATAAACTCCTCCGCCTGGCTGCGACACAACCGGGAGTCGGACGTAATGGCGCCTAGCCGCTGGTGTGCCCGTGTGCCGGCCCTTCTCCCCGCCCTCCCGACCTGCCTTCGCTTCCAACAGCATCTTGATCAGAATCTTTCCCAACGTAACCTTTCAAGTCACTCCGCTCTTTGCCGCCGTACTGTGAGTTCATTGAAACAGCCGGCGGATCAATCTGTCGTCCTTCAAAGGGACCGTGGCACTTGGGGTTCTGGCGGAACGCCTTCAATTAAAACAAACCTTCCTCGAACTCACACTGTTTATATGTAAAAAAGGAAATGTTATCACCATAAACAAGTCCCCGGAGGGGCAGTGAAAAATTCAATAAAATGTGATGCTTTTTAATGGTTATCGCCCCTGGGAATATCGCAGGTTTCCACTAATGAAATGTGAATGTGGATTTGATTTTTTCTCTCTCTCCCTTGAAGCCTGGTCGAATTTGCTTCTGTTTGCTTCTATTATTGCCCGTACGTTGAGTGCACCTTCTTGCGAGGTTGCTAAAGAGCCTGCCCTTGTCAGGTTGGGGAAAAAAGATACCCAGAGGGTATTGGGTGGTGTTGGCTGAAGGTTTTATGGAGACCTTGGACTGCTGAAAAGACAAATAAGTGGCTGTAGATCAAATTGAGCCTGAAATTACTTTAGAACAGGGGTCTGCAACCTGTGGCTCTCCAGATGTTCATGAACTACAAATCCCATCAGGAATTGTAGTCCATGACATATAAGTTGAAATGTTGGGAAAAAGGAAACTATTTAGAAATTGTAAATATAGAGATAAGTTCAGTATCAGAAGTATTATTATTTTCCAGCAAAAATGTACATGGCAGAGTAATAAATATAGAAAAGGAAGTAGACCTGGAACTAGCGTACTACATACACGGAGCTAATTGATGAGGTAGAAGAGCCTACCTTAGAAATCGGTAGAGCCTAATAGAGACCTTAAAGGGTCCTTAAGGCCAGAAACTATGGCAGAAACATCAATGTAGTATTTTATAAATTAGATTTAAGATTGATGTATATGCCAACGTAATGTATGTAACGGACATAAGATATCAATGTTAGATATCTATGATATGTTGTTAATCTTATTTTTGTTTTGCTTTGTTTTTAACAAACTTAATAAAATTTCTAATAAAAAAAAGGAATTGTAGTCCATGAACATCTGGAGAGCCACAGGTCGCGGACCCCTGCTTTAGAAGAAGACAAGGAGGAGGAGGAGGAATTTGCTTTTATATCCCCCTTTCTCCCTGCTTGGCTTCCAAGATCTGATGAGATCAGGCTAACCTGGGACGTCCCAAGTTGGGGCAGAGAGGAACAGAGGTGGTTTGCAATTGGCTACCTCTGCATCGCAACCCCAGACTTCCTAGGTCCGTGGTGGCGAACCTTTGGCACTCCAGATGTTATGGACTACAATTCCCATCAGTCCCTGCCAGCATGGCCAATTGGCCATGCTAGCAGGGGCTGATGGGAATTGTAGTCCATAACATCTGGAGTGCCAAAGGTTCGCCACCACGGACCTAGGTAGTCTTCCATCCAAGGACTAGCCCAGGCTGACTCTGCTTAGCTTCCAATTATCTGATGAGACCGGGCCAACCTGGGCCATCCTGGCCAAGGCAAGAGACTAGCAGAGGTGGTTTGCCATTGCCCACCTCTGCATAGCAGCCCTGGGCTTCCTTGGTGACCTCTCATCCAAGTACTGACCAGAGTTGATCCTTCTTAGGTGAAAGGAGGGGGTTCCTCCATTTTGCTCCACCTCCCGAGGCGGCCATTTTGGGGTTGCTCCGCCTCCTGTGCCCACCATTTTGTGGTTGTGCTCTCCACCCTTTCTAAAAAAATTATAAGTGTGTCCATGGGCTCAAAGTAGTTTTTCCTGCAGTGTCAGAGAGGGCAACTGAGATTAATATAATATAATAATAATAAGCCTTTATTTGGCATAACAATAATCATAACACAATAAAAAACCTGAGATAAAAGGTACACAAATACAAAGGTAGAATATAAATTATTGATTGTGCATCACCTCCAGTAAAAATCGTGCTACCAATTCACAAGTTTCATTGTCAGAATTGTCCAGAAGGAAAGGGAGTCTACCTGAATCTCCCATTTCACTAGGTATCCTAGAAAGAATATTGGAATATTTTGATCTGATATTAGCAAATTTAGGGCAGCAAAGCAGTTGACGTGATAATGTTTCAATTTGTTGTTCACCACAAGAGCATACCCTTTCGCTCATTTCCAAGTTGTTAAATCTACCACGCAATAAAGCGGAGGGGAAAACATTGAAGCGAGCAAGTGTGAGGGCTCTTCTCTACATTAAGTTAGTCCAAAAAAATACAAATAGAGGGAGCCATCCTGTTTTGATATAGAGGGGTATTGAAAGATGTAAGGGTGAACAAGTTTTCATAGCAGCCCTCAATAGAATTAATCCATTGTTAAACTTCCAACAATTTTTGTTTTAACAAGTTGTAGGATTCTGAACTAGATGGCGGGAAAAGCGAGTCGAGAGATATACCAATTGATTCAATCTTTCTTCCGATCAGAGAGAACCATGGATTAGCCTGAGTATCAGACAAAAGTAGGTGAATCAGTGAGTGCTCATCGTGCGAGAAATGCAGGCGAAGCCAAAATTTAATGGCTCTCAACCAAGCCCTATAAACTAATGAATTTTGGCCCAGTTCTAAACAGTGAGATTAATATAGTGACTATCTGAAGAACATGGAGAAAACGTGTGTGTGGGGGGGGTAACCCCTCTCCTCAGAAGCAGTTGTCCCCGATCCAACCATGTCAAACCACAGACTGGACACGCGACGCACAGAAAGGCCACTCACCGTATATTGCAGTGTGGAACAGACTTAGGTAGACCGTACGTACCACAAACTCTTTTAGAGTGTTGAAAAACTTGCCAAGCAAGTGTACGAATCACCACCAGTTGGGGGGAAAGAAGTGAAAGGTGTCTCTATATTTCAGATACTGAAGAGAAATGACGGACAGCAGAATCAAAGCCGGCTGGTGCCGTCCCTCAGTTATGGATGAGTGCCCGGGAATTCCTCATAACCACCCCTGGAATCCGTTAGAGAACGAACACCCGATAATGAAGATTTACGACGGCGGAGGAAAGGACGCGTGTATCTGTGCGATGATGGCGCCAGATGGCAGACACCACCGTGATTTGTGGGTGTGGAAAGAAGCATTACTCTGCGGCTCTGCGGCCTGGCCATGCGCAGACGGAGGATAAATATTCATTGCTGTTGCTCCATGCTTGATCGGAGAAATCTTTGGTGTTGAAACAACTGAAGTCTGAGGCTCCAACTCTTGCCAAGACTTGGTCGCCATCTGTTTGGTTTGGGAGAGAAATGAAGGCTTTCTCTACCCTGCTCCATCGCTGGGTTACGTAGATGGGAACAGATAGAAGAAGAAGAAGAAGAAGAAGAAGAAGAAGAAGAAGAAGAAGAAGAAGAAGAAGAAGGAGGAGGAGGAGGAGGAGGAGGAGGAGGAGGAGGAGTAGGAGTTATATCCCCCCTTTCTCTCCTGCAGGAGACTCAAAGGGGCTTACAATCTCCTTTCCCTTCCCCCCTCACAACAAACACCCTGGGAGGTGGGTGGGGCTGAGAGAGCTCGGCTGTGACTAGCCCAAGGTCACCCAGCTGGCATGTGTGGGAGTGCACAGGCTAATCTGAATTCCCCAGATAAGCCTCCACAACTCAAGCGGCAGAGCTGGGAATCAAACCCGATTCCTCCAGATTAGAATGCACCTGCTCTTAACCTCCTACGCCGTAGGGGGCAAAATTCAGGGTGTGCTCTTAATCTTCTCACTCTATTTTGGCATGCACAGGTTGATTGGTCAAAGAGGGTTGTGTGCACTGTCGCTGTCGGGTTACAGCCGGCCCATTGATGAGGGATTTGAGGCAAAGATGAACAGAGGTGGTTTGCCATTGGCTGCGTCTTGAGTTGCAATCCTGGACTGTCCCTGCTGGCTTCCCATCTGAGTACTAGCCAGGGGCAACCTTACTCAGTGTCTGAGATCTGGTGATATTGGGCTATCCTGGGTCATCCAGGTCAGGGCAAGAGATGTACAGAGGTGGTTTGCCATTGCCTACCTCTGCCCAGCAACCCTGGACTTCCTAGGTCAGTGGTGGCGAACCTTTTCGAGACCGAGTGCCCAAACTGAAACTCAAAACCCACTTATTTATTGCAAAGTGCCAACCGACGATTTAATCTGAATACTGATGTTTAACTTTAGATAAAACGGTTGGCTCTGAGGCATGTGTTACCGGGGAGTAAGCGATGGTGAGTGGTGTGGCTTTGCTTTGGAAGCAACCGTGCTGCAACTCTTTGAACGGGTGAATCCGCAATTCTAGGAGGTTTGCTCAGAAGCAAGCCCATTGCCAGCAACGAGCTTACTCCCAGGTAAAGGATCGCGCGGTTAGCATGAAAATCGAGGTGGTTTAATAGCTTAACAGGGTTACCTACACTGCTTCCCCAAAGGAAACTAGGACTTGGGTCTAAGGCTAATATTCGAGCCCAGCAGCCCAGGCCAGCCTAGATGTGTGTGTGGGGGAACTCTGTTTGCACGTGCCCACAGAGAGGGCTCTGAGTGCCACCTCTGGCACCCGTGCCATAGGTTCGCCACCACTGTCCTGGGTGGTCTCCCATCTAAGTCCTAGCCATGACCAGACCTTCTTTACTTTCTGAGATCTGATGACTTTTATATCCCTTTCCAAATCAACTTCTGTTCTCAAGGTTATTTGCTCTGTAAGATGTGTGTGTGTGTGTGTGGGGGGGGTAATGCAGGTGCGACCCTTCTCCTCTCTTCCTTTAAAGCTACCCACTCAATGCTTCCTGGGGCTCTCTTGTAAAACGGAGAATAACAGCAATTAAATGAGGCAAAATGGATGTCTCTGTTTGCCTAGTTCAGCAGGGAGCTGCTTGAAATAAGTACACATCACTCCAGTTAGTCTATTGGATTTGCTTCCTTCTCTTCCTTCTCCTTTCAGTCCCCATTCTTCTGCCCTCCCCTGTTTCTTTCCTGCTTCGAGTCGCCGGCCAAAGAACCTGTTTGAAGACCAGTTTTGAAAATGGCTGACAGTGAATAAGAACTGGTTGATGTTGGCCTCTTAGTAAGTGATTTTCTAAGTAAGAACCCCTCCTTAAAAAAACACCTGCTGTCTGAAGAACTGGGTTTAATCCCCACACACAAAGATGAGGCCCGGTTCTCTCAGAACTCTCTCAGCCCCACCTATCTCACAAGGTGTCTGTTTTGGGGAGAGGAAGGGAAGGAGCTTGTAAGCCACCTTGAGTCTCCTTACAGGATGCAAAGTGGAGTATAAACACCAACTCTTCTCCTCCTTCTCCTCTCCTTCTCCTCCTCCTCCTTCTCCTCCTCAGCCTTCTCCTTCTCTCCTCCTTCTCCTCCTCCTCCTCCTCCTCTTCTCCTCCTCTCCTCCTCCTTCTCCTCCTTTTCTATCTCCTCTTTCTTGTCCTCCCCTCCTTCTCCTCATCAGCCTCCTCCTCTCCTCCTCCTCCTCCTTTTCTAGCTCCTCTTTCTTGTCCTCCTCCTCTCCTTCTCCTCCTTCTCCTCATCAGCCTCCTCCTCTCCTCCTCCTCCTCCTCCTTTTCTATCTCCTCCTCTTTCTTGTCCTCCTCCTCTCCTTCTCCTCCTTCTCCTCATCAGCCTCCTCCTCTCCTCTTTCTCCTCCTTCTCCTCTCCTCCTCCTCCTTTTCTATCTCCTCCTCTTTCTTGTCCTCCTCCTCTCCTTCTCCTCCTCCTCCTTCTTGTCCTTCTCTCCTCCTCCTCCCCTCCTCCCCTCCTCCTCTGCTTCCTCTCCTCCTCCTCCTCCTTCCTCCTCCTTTTCTATCTCCTCCTCTTTCTTGTCCTCTCCTTCTCCTCCTTCTCCTCATCAGCCTCCTCCTCTCCTTCTCCTCCTCCTCCTTCTTGTCCTTCTCCTGTCCTTCTCCTGTCCTTCTCCTCCTCCTTTTCTATCTCATCCTTCTTGTCCTCCTTCTCCTCTCCTTCTCCCCATCAGCCTCTTCCTCCTCTCCTCCTCCTCCTCCTCTTCTTGTCCTCCTTCTTGTCCTCCTCCTCCTCCTCCTTTTCTATGTCCTCCTCCTTCTTGTTCTCCTTCTCTCCTCCTCCTCCTCCTTTTCTATCTCTTCCTCCTCTCCTCCTCCTCCTCCTCCTTCTTGTCCTTCTCTCCTTCTCCTCCTCCTTCTCCTCCTCCTCTTCTCCTCCTCTCCTCCTCTCCTCTCCTCCTCCTCTCCTCCTCCTCCTCCTCTTCTATCTCCTCTTTCTTGTCCTCTCCTCCTCCTCTCCTTCTCCTCCTCCTCCTTCTTGTCCTTCTCCTCTCCTTTTCCTCCTTGTCCTCCTCCTCCTCTTCTTCTTCTTCTCCTCCTCCTCCTCCTCTTTTTCCTCCTCTTCCTCCTCTTATTATCTCTAGGTGGGACAGTTTTGCCATTTGCTGACCTGTGGTGGGTAAGCCTCATATTTGTGTCAGTTCTCTGCTTCAGAGGTAATCGGAGTTTCCTCACGTATCTTCTCCAACCATTGATGATCTTCCTGGTTCTGCAGACACTTTCTAGGAACCCTGTTTATGCCCCCATTGGGACAAACTGGCATTTCCTAAACAAGTCCTTGGCAATTCTGACCGCTCTCAATGTCATTGCTTCTCAGAGAGTCTGGTAATTGGCCAGCTGGCCCGCTGCCTCTTCGAAGTTGGAAGGCGGATACACTCTGACCTGTGCCTTTGTTTATTATAAACAGATAGTCTGCATAGGTAAATATGATCCCGGCTGTATTTGTGTGAATCTTGTAAACAGATGGCAGCCCTTTTAGAAACTATTCCTGCAACATTTTCTCCCTTATAATTAGCATGCTACTCTTTCTTCTCAGAGGACAGAGTCAGAATTCAAAATGACCTGGACAGATAAGAGAGCTGGGCCAAAACAAACAGAACGAGTTTCATCAGAGATAAATGTAAGATACTACACTTAGGCAGAAAAAAAAATGAAATGCACAGATATAGGATGGGGGACACCTGGCTTGACAACACTATCAAGCCATCAAGCCACCAACCCCCTGCCATGAAGGATCACACAATGAAAGCACTCCTGACTGATGGCCATCCAGCCTCTCTTTAAAAACCTCCAAAGAAGGAGACTCCACCACACTTCAAAGGTAGTGCAATCCAGTGTCGAACAGCCCTGACGGTGGGGGAAGTTCTTCCTAATGTTTAGGTCCGTGGTGGCAAACCTTTGGCACTCCAGATGTTATGGACTACAATTCCCATCAGCCCCTTCCAGCATAGCCAATTGGCCATGCTGGCAGGGGCTGATGGGAATTGTAGTTCACGAACATCTGGAGAGCCGCAGGTTGCAGACCCCTGGCCTAAATGAACTCTGTCTGGATGTTTTCCGTCAGCTGGTGACCGAGATCTTATTGCTCACCGAATCTCTCTGCGTGGTGTCATCAATGGTTTGATTCCTTAGATTCTTCTTCGTGTGTTGTGCCGCTGGAAAAAAACAGACACCTACGTGGGTCTTGAATAGCCAGAGATTGCTTCTCATAGCGTGGGTGCTGTTGAGGAGTTTCAGCCATCGGGAGCCCAGATAACTTTCCACTCGCTTTTCCGCAAATCTTCTCTTTTTCTTTTTACAGCGGTTCATTCATTTCGTGGGTAATGCAGCCGGGGAATATCTTGTTTTGTTATAACCCATTAGGGGAATGCTCTAGGGGATATTCAAAGGCAGCCGAAAGAACTGTGAGTAAATTCAGCAGAACTTCATTAATTCTTCCCCACTCACAACGGATGCGAGCTGGACTTACGTTCTTGTAATTTATGTATTCGGTTAAAATATTCCCTCTCTCCTTTCTCTTCCCAAGAGGGCCGAAGGCAGCTTGTGTAATGAGAACGCCAAGAAAGCTGCAGAACTTTTATTTTCATATGTAGCGGTCGTGCAGAAAAGCGAGAAAAATTTTTTTGGGGAAAGAAATACGTGCAGGAATACAAAAGATCCTCAAAGTTAAGGTTGTTTCGGACGCTATGGGAATGCGATCGGGAATATTGTTTGGTGCAGTGTTAGGCCTTGAACCAATAAACGGACTGTGGTGTGTTGATCGGCGGTGTTTATTGGAAGGGGAACCAGGCACCTATGGTAACTTTGCAAGAACCCCTTGAAACTAGCAATTCCCCCCATTCAAGGCCAAGCAGCCAAATCTTTGATCACACTGACTAATCCAGCACAAAGACGAGCTCTCGCCAGAGTCAATGTCATACCGTCAACCTTCCTCACTGGGAGTTTTTAACAAACTTGATAAAAGCCCAAAGGCTCTGTCCCTGTAAATCCGGCCAGATTGAGTCAATAGCCCGCTCTCTTCTTCATTGCCCTAGGACTGAAGGAGCTAGGGGAAAAATGTGCTAACTATATTTCTTTGCTAATAACTAATAAAAGGAAACACTTCTTCACGCAACGTGTGATTGGTGTTTGGAATATGCTGCCACAGGAGGAGGTGGCCACTAACCTGGATAGCTTTCAAAGGGGCTTGGACAGATTTACGGAGGAGAAGTCGATTTATGGCTACCAATCTTGATCCTCCTTGATCTGAGATTGCAAATGCCTTAATAGACCAGGTGCTTGGGAGCAGCAGCAGCAGCAGGCCATTGCTTTCACATCCTGCATGTGAGCTCCCAAAGGCACCTGGTGGGCCACTGCGAGTAGCAGAGAGCTGGACTAGATGGACTCTGGTCTGATCCTGCTGGCTTGTTCTTATGTTCTTATGTTTGCTGATTACTGATCTCACTGATGTCAGAGCACTGCCATATTAGCATCTGATCCGCAAAAATCTAGTTGTCACATGACGCCCCCTCATTCTGGGCTTAATTGGTACAGAACTGTGATTGGACAGTGAACCATACATAAGTCAGCACTGTACATAGCTTGTCTTCGCACTGCCCGGCGGAGCACTTTGTCTGTGAGAGCAACGTTTTGTGAACGAATAAAAGTCGGACCGCTTCTGTGAAGCTGAGCTGCTGTGTGCGTCTGAGTTCCTGCTGCGTTCCAGTGTGTTGTAGTCTCGATTGTAAGGTTCAATTGTAATCTCAAAACTTGCAAGTAACCCTGATGCCATCTGTGATGAATATCTTGCAGATTTCCTTTTGGATAGTAACAAATGCAAAATGATATTTTACGGAATGTATGGTACTGTTTTATTCTTTTTATCCTTTTATATTTTGTGACAGTTGTGTGCCAATAAAGGCTTAAAGTCAGATTCAAGAAGCCAGTTCTGGCGAACCTGGCTTTGGCGACCCCCTTTATCCAGAAACAACCCCCCTCCCATTTTCCCAAAGAACGTGAGAAAGAGTTACATCGGAGCCTAAGCACGCCAAGGTCAGCGACTGTTACCCCCATAGAGCAACGGAAACATCCTGTTTCCCATGGGAGTAGAGGGTGTCAGGGGAAATCCTTGTTATCTACCAAGTGTGTGAAACCATAAAAGTAAGATCAAGGAAAGAATGTCTCATTAAAGTGGTGGTAACATATAGCAGGCTAAGTACATATATCTAAAGGCAGTTACATTGACAGGAACGCATCCCAATCACCCAAATACAATCACCGTCCATATATTATGTGGCCATTCCATGGAGTTAGGAATGCCCCTCAATAACTAGGTGCCCGATCCTGTAGTACATAGGTGTCAAACTCACGGCCCACCAGATGTTATGGACTACAGTTCCCATCGTCCCCTGCCAGCATCGTGCTGGCAGGGGACGATGGGAGCTTGTAGTCATCCCCGCAGGGTCGTCGCTAAAGAATAGGCGAGACGCGGAGGAGGTTTCATCTGGTGGAGAGCGTCAGCAACAGGAAGCGCGGGATTTCGTGATCCTGACAACTCTGCCCTGTGCTGGTCTCTGGCACCTTTTATTAGGGTTTCATTGTGGGCGTGTAAAGGAGGTGGGTAGGGAGATGAGCGGGAGACCGGGAGACCTGGAGATCATCATGTGATGCATGATCTCCTGCCCTGGCTACGCATGGAAGGCGTAGCGTCTGAAACCTAATCCTCACCTGGGGGGCAAGACCATTGTCCCTGCGCCCGGTGACTGAGGCAGACAGTTCATGAGCAGTGACTCGTAGGGGGGATGAGAGTGGGGGAGTGGGAATGCGACCAGCAAGGCCGTGGGTCGTTAGGCGTCCCAACGTTCTGCGGTGCTGCTGGGTCAGCAGTGCATTACTACATCTCCTCCTTTTACATTTTAGAAAAGGGGACGAGAGGAAATGCTAAGGCGATTTAAAGGGGCGCTTGTCTCCTCCATGCGTCTGGTCAAGCTGACCAAGCTGCTTGATTAACATTACAACTTGGCTACAGAGCAGGGGAAATTCGAGGAGGGTCTTACACAGGTTACAGGCAATATTAGTGCGCATTGAACGAAACAAGATCCGATATGAGGCACACAATTAAACCAATGCAGAGCTGTACAATAGCACTCAACCATCCTCCCGGCAGCCAGCTCCAGAGGGCTGACCACCAATGGGGCAAAACATCATACTTCAGATTAGATACAACTTCTTGCCGCTCCACCACTCTCACATGAATCAACTGGGAATTCTCAGACAGATTAAAACAACACACATCATGTACATTCTCACAACCTTGGTGATGTAATAACAATAGGTAATCAATAGCTGACACGCATTGTCTAGGGTAGAAGCTTAGCGAAGTTCCTGCTGCTTCCCGAGGAGGCCAGAGTCCAGGCAATGGAGGTAGAATTGATGGAGCCCATGGGGGGCACAGGCCAGCCCGGCCAATAGTCTTGGTGTTACAGGAAACAAGTCCGGGGAACCCACAAAGGGAGTTCGCGAGGGGGGAGACAGGCTCCACCGCTTGGAGAGGGCGACAGCGTGGATTTCGACAGGAGGGATCGAAAGGCAGAAGCGGGCGGCCCGGCGTCCGGGCTCCTGGGGTGGAGCCTGGGGTAGCAGAGAGTCCCGGCAGACAGACAGTGAATGCAGCAATAACAAATAACATAACTTCAAAATTAGGGGCATGCAATAAATTTAAACAATAAAACATGGCTAAACGATACATAGGCTGGATGATGTGCGGAAGGAAGGCAACCCGTGGTTTGCATAATTGTCCAATGCATGGCTCTTGCTGTTTGACTACCAAAGCTACAGAGCGATGGTTAGGAGTCCATGGATTTCTCAAAGGCGTGAGGGAGAGCTACTGATAGTCTTTAGCATTGCAGGTTTGAGTGATTCTCACGAGCAAGGTTGTGAGAGAAGGCGTGTTCCAACAATATTCAAGCGGCTGAGAACAGCGGAGAGTTCCAAGGGTTAATCTATCAGGAATGTCCCTGGCTGCAACCCAAGCTTCAGCCAGGGGCTGGGGAGAGAATAGCGTTAGCCAAGATGAGGAGCAGCAGCCGCCGCCGGCATCCAACCTCTGAGCCACAGCTGGCCCGAGGCTGCCGGGTTCCCCAGGGGTGGCTAGGGGCTGTGATCCCTTGTGGAAGAATGGGTTATTGCTACAGCTCCAGAGAGATCCCTCCCATCTCGACCCCAGGCTGGGGGCAAGCCAGACCCCTCTCGACAGAGGCGGCCCGAGGTCCGGATCCTCCAGGAGGCCCAGCTCCATCTCCGGGATAGGGGCTGGTCTGGCATGGCGAGCTGGACTCCCTGTATGGAAGAGAAAAGACAATGCGCGCTTTCCCCTAGGGGTTTTTTTGCGTGCTGGCTGAGTTGAATCCTTATAGATGACAGTGGAAGGCTCGAGCCCTGAGTGGGGCGGGCAATTTTGATAGAGAATAGAGAGTACTTTGGATATGGTCTGCTGGATGAGACCTTGATTGGGTCAATAGGGGGGGGCTACTCCCCTTTCTTTAGTTGTTTGGCCAAGCTTTAGTTGGGCGCAGTTGGCCCATTCCGACAATGATCACTTGCAACATTCAAAGTTAAGAGATACAAGGCAGGGAATTGCCGAAGGCTTAGGAGAAGGGAGGGGTCATATCCGGGTGGGATGTTTGTTTGTAAAACAATCCCAATCCCCGTCTAGGGGGTGGGTTTTTTAAAAGCAACTTGAACAATTCACAATTATAGTCATATCGTAATATAAGCGTCTATAGGAAAGATATAGAGAAGATGCAAAAGAAAACAGTTCCTAGGCTTGAGGTTTGATCACAGGAGCAAATTGAGAGGGTTTGCAAAAAAACCCTTTATCGGATCCTAGATCTAGAGGTGGGAGATGCGTCAGCCCATTAGAAGGGAGGGTGTGCAAAAGGAAGGCAGGGGAGGTTTGAAGTCCCGGCTACCTTCCCCCTCCCGTGAGAGGGACTTGGCCGGTTTGAGCTGGCTTCCTACCTTCTGTGGAGGCTGTGTAAGATAGGTGTGGCTGAGAGACCCCCTTGGCACTGTGACTAGCCAGGGGAGGCTCAGCAGAGAATGTGGGGAGCATGAAAATGATTTTGGCTTCATATGTAAATTTAAGCCGCCAATGCTGGCAGTGTGAAGCTCAGATGGACCGAGGAAAAGGTTCTCAAGGAGAGGTTTGAAGAAAAGTTTTGAAAGGTTTAACTAAGATGGAGGCTTGAAACGGGTCCCATCGGTATCCTGGGAACCCGCCCATACTTGAGCTGTGTGTCCCGTTTAAAAGGCCCGAGGATGCTGTAATGGGGAAACCTTTCAAAGGAGCATTGGCACACATAATCCAGAAGGAGAAAAAAAAACTGGTGAAGCACAAAAGGCATAGCTTAGAAGCAATGGAAAAAAATCTCTATGAGGGGAAACTTTTTGGGGAGATGTCTCTTGAGAAGGGGGGCAAGAGACAGCTTCCAAGAGACACAATACATGATAGGCAGCCCACCAGAGCACATATAAAGTAACAAGGGAGGATTGCAACTCTGATTTGAGATTTTTTGCTCTCTCTGAGGTGTTGGCGATTTTGCTGCTCACTGGGGCTTTTGAGTTTAGCTTGGGGCTTGCACACAGGCTCAGGAGGCTATGAGATCTGGTTTGAAATCCTTACAGCTGGAGAGGGAGACCCAGTGGAGCTGCTTCTTCTAGGGACTTTTGGCTTAAGGCCATTGTGAGCATCTTCCCTTTCCATGCCTCATTGTCCTGTAGATTGGCTATGGGGCATTCTGAGGAGGAGCTCAAAAGCGGCAGTCCCTCTTCGTCCAGCATTCCCTTTCTGCACCGCAATTCAGTGACTGTGGGACTCTGCAAGAGATTTTTGAAATCGCGTGCCATTCTGGGGCACTGGCCCGAGGAGGCATGGTGACTTTGGACGATTAGAAGGGGGGTTATCAGAGCAGAGAAGTATAGGCAGTGGGGGGGGGAGCAAGCTGGCAAGGAACCAGCCCAATGAGTCTCTCCCGATGGGGGGGATGGGATCACTATACTTGAGCTGGGGCAGCCGAAGATCTCATGGGGAAGACTCGGGGGGGGGGGTTTGAGAGTCGCCGGATCTTGGTTCCGGGCTGAGGAGATGTTCTCCAGGCGCTGAGCCTCCCAGCGGGGCATTGGGAAGCTTCGGGTCTTAGGAGCCTCCTGGGGGTCTTAAGCCCTCTGAGGGAGAGACCCTCCCTCCGTCAGGGTTGTAGGCCCCTAAGCCGGGACAGCCTACAATTCCCTCGGGAGGAAATGTCACAGCTTGCACGCAATTGAGACACTAGGCCTCGGGGCTGTCTCGCATGGCTTCTGAGGAGAGAGGCTGGCGTCTAGAAGAGCTGACAGCTTGATGAAGCTAAAGACCCGATATCCCTGGCAAGCTTTCCCGAGCATGTCGGCCAGCTTCGAGGGAGTTCCTTCCCTAGGCCTGTGATAAACTGCGGCACTCAGCCGAGGCGTTCTCCTTGGCAAAAGGTGCTTAAGGAGTTCTCGCCTCTGGGCCTCCCTAGTTGTCCAACCTGCCTCTTGAGGGCCTCCCTGGAGCCTGTTCACAAACTCAGCATAGGGCTCTTGAGGCTTCTGCCCCGGTGCTAGAAAAAAAACTTTGGGTTGGCTGTGTCCGGCATTGGGGACTTTCAAAAACGCCTTGTAGAAACATTCAGAAGAAGGCGACCGTGGAATTTGGCCCACTGACGGCAGGACGATCTGATTGTTGGGGGGTTACTGAAGGCATCAAAGCACGTGAAGTTGAGCCTGGCTGACTGTGTAGAGGCGCCGCGGGGCTACGCTGCCTAAAAAAAAATTGCTGGCCGAGGAACTCGCTCTCCAGATCATCACAAATTGTGCAGGGCTCAGGAGCATAGACACGGAAGGTGGTCTCTCCAGTCGTCCGGGAACCATTAGAGTGATTCCCTACGCTGACCGCTACTCATAGCATGCCACCCTCTCACTATAGGGGCTGAGTGACTCCGCTAGATCCCTTGCAGCTTCTGAAGAATCAGTGAGGGATGTTGTAGCTTAAGGAGGCGATGACTCGACAACCAGCTGATAATGGCGCCACCCTCCCCCCTCGGTATCTCTGTGGAAATGGGCCGGGCACAATGCAAGAATATCGGCATCGCTCTTCCGTCAGAGGTTTCTTTCTTCTGCAGATCGTCATTGGCTAATACGTTCTCTGCGAGAGTTTTTCTTGAAAACCAGCGCCTACTTATTCGATATGGCGGCTGGCCGGAGTCATGCAGTGGGTTTCCGAGGAAAATAGAAGTATGAAGACAGGGAGGCTTGACTGAAGCAGCGAGGAGAGTTTGAAAAATGGGGCGAAGAAGAAGGAGCAAAGGGGCAGAAGGAGGGACAGGCGTCAATTTAGCGGATAGAGAAAATTCGGGGGTTGGAAATTGAAGGTGAAAGGTCGAAAGGAAGGTGACCTACAGCAAAGGGAGCCACCATAGGTCTGCGAGGCTGATGGCGACAAAACATTAATCTCCACGTCATTAGTAACGGTGAGCATCGTGGTTGGCTTGAGGCTCTGCAATGCTAAGAGAGTGCGTCGATGTTTTCCCGGTGCTAAGATTCCAATGTCCCCCACTCTGGGTACCATGGACACTGAGCTTCAATCTCCTCAACCAATCTTGCGCGGCTCCCGCTTCTCTTTCTGAGGGACCCTGCGCGCATTTCGATTAAACGCTTTCAGTTCGATTAACGGCGTGCTTGTCATAAGCCCCCTGCTTTTGCAAGCTCCCATACTCACCACCTGGTAGTTCCGTCGGACGAGAGAAGTGTCCCCTAGGGCCGCTGTCTCTGGATCGCGCCCGATCCAGAAGGAACGGCGATACCAACGGTAGGTCCCTGGATCGCGTCCGATCCAGCTGGACTTACCGGTATCGGCCCTTCCCCAGAAGCGGCACGTGGAAGCAGAATTGGAGGTTGAGGATTCCCGGGTTTACGGCTCGCACCAGCTTGTAGTCATCCCATGCAGGGTCATTAGCTACAAAGAATAGGCGTAGACGCTGGAGGGAGGTTTCATCTGGTGGAGAGCGTCAGCAGCAACAGGGAAGTAGCCTTGGGATTTTACCGTGATCCTGGCTGACAACTCTACCTATGTGCTGGTCTCTGGCACCTTTTATTAGAGGGTTTCATTGTGGAGCGTGTCAGAGGAGGTGGGTAGGGAGATGAGCGGGAGACCGGGAGACCTGGAGATCATCATGTGATGCATGATCTCACCTGGCGCTACGTCTTGCGGAGAGGAGCGTAAAAAAGCGTCTTGAGCCTAATCCTCACCTGGGGGCAAGACCATTGTCCCTGCGCCCGGTGACTGAGCCAGACAGTTCATGACCCGTGACTCATAGGGGGATGAGGAGTGGGGGTGCGGTGCGACCAGCAAGGCCGTAGGTCCGTTGGCGTCCCAACGTTCTACCACGGTGCTGCTGGGTCAGCAGTGCATTACTACAGGAACTGTAGTCCATAACATCTGGAGGGCTGCGAGTTTGACACCTGTGCTGTAGTGACTCAGGCTCCAAGGGAGAGGTTGATCGGTGCTGAGCTGCCAACTGCATACTGTGGCACCTGAGTCGGCGTACGCTGGTGTTCCAAGTGCTTTGGCAACCTAGGAGCGAGGCTATCAGATTCAGGACTCCTGCTTTAGGTCCTCGGCTATGGGATTGAGGGTGCGGCCCGCTGACTTCGACTTGAATCTCTTGCTCTGCCCCTGACAAATTCTCTTGTCCGATGGTTCAGCATCCATATTGAAAAAAAGATCTTTTCCTTGGGCTTCTCTTGGGAGGCCCTACAAATGCTCACCGCTCCGGAGATTTACCATCGCTTAAAGTCTAGATTATTCTATCAAGAATATAAATTTCTCCTGAGCAAAGCGCAAAGCTCTTGCTCTCCAATATTCTTTGGGATTATCCCTCAGAAATCTAGCCCTGCTATATACCTGGAGCATCTTGTCAATTACAATTGCAGATGGGTCATGACTAGAGCAAGGTGTAACTCTCTTCCGAATCAATAGCGCGAGATCTCTCAGAGGATAAACTTCTCTAATATCCCACAAAATGAGCGTTGCTATGCGTTTCTGTCCCTAATACAAGCTGATTCACTTTTCTCTCTCATGTATCTTCTGCTCTTCACTGTTCAAAATACAACAACATCAGAACTGATTTGAGAACTGTATTACCAACAGGATTTATGCTCCTTTCTGATAAGATAAAAATGGCTAAGCTTCTAAAAAACTCTAATGCTGAAATCTCTGATGCTGTTGCTACATTTTTACTCTGTGTACTGCAAGTTGTGCAATAGTGTTCTTTTTATTGTATTTGGAACTCATGACACACTCCGGTTTTATGCCTAATAAAGGTTTTGGATTTGGATTTGATTCAGCGTCCAAGAGCTTTGGCTGACATCCTCTGTCTCATCCTTACCTGAGGAGGTGTCAGCTGTCCGTCCCATGACACATTGCCAGGAAAACGAAAAGACTCCCCCTCCACAAAAAAACCCCCCATTGCTTAGGCATCTGCCCAGCTTGGCGGTTTTCAATTTTTTAAATGCCCACCGACTGCATTTCTTGTGAGATTTGCATCCAAAATAACCCGCAAGGGTTCGTTCTGATTAAGTCCCAGAGGTAGCCGAGCTGGCAACAGTAACGGGACGAACTAACGTAACAGCCCGAGTCGTGGCGTCTTATTGGCATTCAAACTGAGGATAGATTTCCAAATCTATCTTAAAGGATACGATCGCCCTTCTGATGCGTCCTTCATTTAATACCTGTTTCCGTGAGAGTTCATATCTAGAAAACAAATCCTGTTACGGTGACGACAGTAAAAGCAAACAAGTATTTTTGTGCTGACTGCACAGTGTGGACATAGAATCATAGATTCAGAGAGTTGGAAGAGACCCCCAAGGGCCATCAAGTCCAACCCCCTGCAATGCAGGAACACACAATCAAAGCACTGCCGATATATGTTTTTCCAGCCTCTGTTTAAAATCCTCCAAAGAAGGAGACTTCACCACACACCGAGGTAGTAAATTCCACTGTTGAACAGACCTTGCTGTCAGGACGTTCTTCCTAATGTTTAGGTGGAATCTCTTTTCCTTCACCTTGAACCCATGAGTCCTGGTCATGGTCTCTGGAGCAGCAGAAAACAAGCTTGCTCCCTCACCAACATGGCATCCCTTCAAATATCTAAACAGGGCTATCATGTCGCCTCTTAACCTTCTCTTCACCAAATTAAACATTCCCAACCCTAACCTTGTCTTCACCAAACTAAACATCTTCAGCTCTCTAAGTCTCTCCTCGTAGTAGGGCATGGATTCCAGACCTTTGACCATTTTGGTTGCCCTCCTCTGGACCCGTTCCAGCTTGTCAATAACCTTCTTGAATTGTGGTGCCCAGAACTGTACACAATATTCCAGGTGAGTTCTAACCAGTGCAGAATAGAGAGGTACAATTACATCCCTCCATCTAGACACTATCATCCTATTGATGCAGCCCAGAATCACATTGGCTTTCTTGGCTGCTGCATCACACTGCTGGCTCATGTTCAGTTTGTGGTCTACTAAAACTCCCAGATCCCTTTCGCATGTAGTGTTGTCAAGCCAGGTGTCCCCCATCCTATATCTGTGCATTTCATTTTTTGTGTCTAAGTGTAGTATCTTACATTTATCTCTGTTGAAATTCATTTTGTTTTGGCCCAGCTCTCTAATCCGTCCAGGTCATTTTGAATTCTGACTCTGTCCTCTGGGGTATTAGCTACTCCTCCTATTTTCGTGTCATCTGCATGGTTCAGAAACAGAGGAGGGCAGTACCTTTTGCTGAGAAAATCTGGGCCTGGCGAAGACAGAAACTGAGACTCTGTTTTCGAAGTACGCCAGCAAGGATTTGGTATGTCTGAGCCTTCCAGAAAAGATCCAGGAATAGCAACTGAATTTGTTGTGACTGGGCTAAATAAATCTGTCTTGTTTCTGTCACCACGATCCATTAAAGTTTCAATCTTTCTTTTTTTGGTAATGCTCTCATGATTGCAAAGATAGGTTTAAAAGAGTGTTTTCTAGGTTTGAGCTCTCGCAGAATTGCGTCTGATCTCTGGACGACAGGCATTAGCTCCCCTGGAGAAAACGGCTGCTTTGCAGAGCGGACGCGACGACCTTGCTTTGAAAGCCGTGGAACCAAACTGACACACCGACAAGGCGAAGCAAAATAAAAAATGACAAAACAACAGGGCAGGAAGGAGTTCTTGCCGAGGGAACGTGGGCAGAACAAAAATAAGGCTTCGCCTCCTCACAAAGGACAGCAACAGAAGGGAACTGGCGAGTCTCTCGGGAGAATGACAGAATTTCGGTGCCACGACAGAGAAGGCCCCGTTTCAGGGCCTTAAAGATCACCACCAGCCCCTTGAGTCTATGGCTCATTCCGCACATGCAGAATAATGCACTTTCAAACTGCTTTCAGTGCTCTTTGAAGCTGTGCGGAATAGCAAAATCCACTTGCAAACAGTTGTGAAAGTGGTTTGAAAATGCATTATTTTGTGTTTGCGGAAAGGGCCTATGTCATACTCTCTGCTTAATGTAGTATATCTTAAAGCTGTGATTTCCAAGTGCTTTCCTCCTTGAGTATTTAAGTTTGACTCCAGCGGCACCTTACAGACCGACAAGACTTTCAGGGTGTTCATGTTGGTCTGCGGTAGGTCTGTAGAATAGAGGCCGTTTCCACACAAACCCTTTAAAGCGTTTCAAGGCAGGAAATAAAACGTTTTCTCCACAGAGTTTTGCATTGTTTTTGACCCCAGATAATTTCTTTGCAGCATCAAACCCATTTTAAATGAATCCCCTTTTCAAATGGTTCTCTGTTTGAAATGTTTTGAAAACGTCTTCAGTGGCTGTGAGATCTATTGGTGATGTTGTCCACGCTTCCTCTTAAGAGCCATTTTCTGAGTTCCCTCCGTTCCCCTTTCCATGTTTATTTGCAGCATTTCTCTGTTTGTTATTTTATTGGGGGGGGGGGAGATTCTTCGAAGCATTGAGTATTCAAGGAATATAGAACGCAACACGAGGCCGTGAAGCATTAAAGCATCGATTTGACACGGAACTCAAAAAGAAAGGGAAAAACCATGCAATGGTTGCCAGGAATTGTTTCAAGTGGGCGAGTGCGGACAAACGGGGTTTGAAAACGGTTTACAAATGTTTTAGGAGATTTGTGCCAAAAGGGCTAGAGTTTATTGGCTCCGTAAAGATCAACATGATTTTCAGAGTGGATTTTTCAGCGTGACAAGATTCCCAATAGCACTTTAGAGACTAAAAGGTTTTTGGGTAGAACAGTCTTTTGTTATAGCTGTGGAAGAAGAAGGAGAAGAGGAGGAGGAGGAGGAGGAGGAGGAGTTTGGATTTATATTCCCCCTTCCTCTCCTATTGGATTTTGGAGACTCAAAGGAGACTCAAAGGGGCTTACAAACTCTTTCCCTTCCCCCCTCACAACAAGCACCCTGTGAGGTAGGTGGGACTGAGAGAGCTCCGAAGAACTGTGACTAGCCCAAGGTCACCCAGCTGGCGTGTGTTGGAGTGCACAGGCTAATCTGAATTGCCCAGGTAAGCCTCCACAGCTCAGGCGGCAGAGTGGGGAATCAAACCCGGTTCCCCCAGATTAGAGTACATCTGCTCTTAACCACTACGCCACTGCTGCTCCTAGTCAAATATAGTCAAATATAATTGAGTGTTGCATCTTGTTCCTTCTGGTTTTACATCCTATAGTCTTGGAGGGTCCACTTTACCCAGGTGTCGACAATTTGCATATGCGATTTGTTTAGTGCTTTCTCCTGCTGTGTGCAAGCAGAGGAAACTCCTATCATTATATACAAGGACTAGACCTACCTTTGGAAAGGTCACCTCCTATCTCAGTCAGTTCTTAAAGTTCAAGAGGAAATAAACTGCTCAGAGTTGGCATTTTTTCAAGTCAAGTGTCAACTCTGCGAGCCTCCGAGGGAAGGGACACGGAAGAGAGCGATTAATAACTCCTTGGCTGATAGATTTAGGAATCGGGAATGTTCCCTTGTTCTTTTTACTCAGTCTTCCCTTCCGGCTTTCCGACATCCTCAGTGAAGTTCTGAAATGTGTTTCCCTTCTCGGTTTCTCTCCTCCCTGTCTGACAAACTGTTTTGCTCGGTGACAAACCAGGAAGATCAGTGGTAGGATCCAAAAATTTTAGTAACAGGTTCCCATGGTGGTGGGATTCATACAGTGGCGTAGCGCCAATGGGGCTGGGCGGGGCACGATGGGGCGTGGCCGGGCATTCCAGGGGCGGGGCCATTAATAATTTCTCTGTTACTGTAAAAAACTCTTACTGTAAAAAAAGTTCCTAATTTCCAGCTGGTATCTTTCTGTCCATAATTTAAACTCATTAAAGCAAGTCCTATCGTCTACTGCCAACAGAAACAACTACTTCTCCTCCAATTGACTGCCTGTCAAATACTTAATACTTTCAAATACTTAGTTTTGTTTCTAGAAATCAAAAGAAGGATACTTTCCTTAAACAAGGAACTTTACCATATTTCTAAAACATGTTTTTAAAACAGCCCAACAGGGAGAATTATCCCGTTTTCTACCTTCGCTAACCAGCCACATAGGAAACAACAGGACTTTTATGATTTTTGGACCGAATGGAATTTCTAACGGAAAAGCAGACCCAATTAGTAACCCCCTCTCGGCACACACAAATTACTATAAGTATTAGTAACCCTCTCTCGGGAACTGGTGAGAACCTGCTGGATCCCAGCTCTGAGGAAGATGGGGAAATACATTTCTGCCAACGCTCATAGGTGGAAATCCCTGTAGCCGTGCAGCTTCAGGTGGCACCGAGAAAGAGACTTTGGAGACTTTGGGGGGGGGGGACGTCTCGGAGAGGGTTGACACCCTGCCTGTATTGACTCCTCTTCCGTGCACGGGGGGACAGTAAGATGGATAAGCGAATAAGCAGGAAGTCTGGGCTTTATTAATCAGGCAGCGAAGCCAGTTTTAATGGAACACGGAGGCCGATCGAAAGAGATGCTGAGCTTGAACTATCTGCTCTTGGCGGGTGAAGCGTCTGTATTGATCCCCGAAGATGAAGGGTACAGCAGTATCAGACCTGCTAATTGGGATGCCGGATTACCTCCGGGAGAGATTTAAACGCAGCTTTCCTTCGCCATGCATATGTGTTTTTATTTTGTAAACTCGGCTTTGCCGTTCCCGCGACGTACTCACCTTTGTGGCGTCCGGCAGCCCCCTGGCATGTGTCAGGGCATTTAACCAGGGAAGAGCTGGGTCGTTGCATGGATGATTTCTCATCCTGTTTGACAATTATGGGTTTTGGTTTTTTTAATCATCTTCCTTAGCTGAGCTTATTACAAAATGGAGGCATTTGGGCGTTAACTGAAGCATCTTGAATCTTCTACGATGGTCAAAATATTTCCTTTGGCCAATAGTTTTGTATGAAGAAGAAGAGTAGTAGTAGTAGTAGTAGTAGTAGTAGTAGTAGTAGTAGTAGTAGTAGTAGTAGTAGTAGTTGTTGTTGTTGTTTGGATTTATATCCCCCGTTTTCTCTCCTGTAAGGAGACTCAAAGGGACTGACAATCTCCTTTCCCTTCCCCCCCCCACAACAAACACCCTGTGAGGTGGGTGGGGCTGAGAGAGCGCCAAAGAACTGGGACTAGCCCAAGGTCACCCAGCTGGCATGTGTTGGAGCGCACAGGCTAATCTGGTTCACCAGAGAAGCCTCCACAGCTCAAGTGGCAGAGCGATGAATCAAACCTGGTTCTCCAGATTAGAGTGCACCTGCCCTAAACCACTACGCCACGCTGGCTCACACGGAAGGGGGAGGGAGCCCATAATCCCTGATCAGATAGAACAGGGGTCTGCAACCTGCGGCTCTCCAGATGTTCATGGACTACAAATCCCATCAGCCCCTGCCAGCATGGCCAATTGGGAATTGTAGTCCATGAATATCTGGAGAGCCGCAGGTTGCAGACCCCTGAGATAGAAAAACCGGATATACATGAATAAATTGTGTGCGTATATGGATTGGATTTTTAAAAAGTGTCTGTTTAATCGAAAGCAGCAGAATGTACAGCCATGGTTCTGACCATTGGCTGTTGTGGTTTTTCTAGGCTGTGTGGCCGTGGTCTGGTGGTTTTAGTTTCTAAGGTTTTTTCCCATCTGCAGCTGGCCACATCTGGATGGTGCAAAACTTCAGGAGCTAAAACCACCAGACCACGACTGCACAGAAAAACCTCAACATCCAGTTGATTCCGGCTGTGAAAACCTTCGACAATGCATCGGTTCTGGCAATATCTGAACAGTCACAATGTTGACGAAAGCAGAACGGTGTCCGTCCTGCCTCTGAATTGGGAGCTCTGTGCAAGCTGTTTGGAGCTTTCCGAAGCAAAGAGTCGGATATTTGTAATAAAAATAATAAATCGCCCTTTTGACGTTTTGTGTATTCATTGAAAGATGGATTTGCTGGCGTGCCGAACGCTCGGTTTTCACGCCAGTTAGCAATCTGAATGGCGCGAGCGTTCTGGAAGAGGTCCCGGGAATGTATTTGGATTTAGCGGGCCCCTCATTGTCTGGTTTCACGTTTGGTATGAATAAGGATGGCGGCGTAGAGGGAAATAGTTCTCTCTGCGTTTTGAGCCTATTTGCAAAGAAGTGAAATTTCTCTCTTTCTTATTCAGATGTGAATAGCTGGGTAGAGAACAATGACGGTCTCAAAATGCATTGCAGATCAGGGTAATTCAGAGGCATTCGTTTCCTTTCAAGGAAGATTCTGACTGTTTTTAATTCCTGTAGATGAAGGAAATGGGAGAATAGAAGAAGAAGAAGAGTTTGAATTTGTACCCCACCTTTCTGTCCTGTAAGTGTCAGGCTCTCGAACGTGGAAATAACAGAGACCGTAGGAAAGTCCCAAAGC